>NC_142127.1:25652500-25836250 GCF_024610735.1 Ursus americanus | reverse complement strand
AGAGGACTAGGGGTGGGATGGCTTGGCCAGAAACCCCCAGACTAGGTATCTTGTAGCTCTTTTCCCAGCTGATTTCCAGTTTTTTTTCCCCATCAACATTTATTAAGGACTTTTACATTAAGAGACAGTGCCTAAGCTAACAGTGGTGATGTAAAACCAAACGTGGCCAATTTGGACATGCGTGGTAGGCTTTTAGTAAACTCTGTGGACGGAAAGAATGCTTAGTGCCTTTATCCACTTGCTAATACTCAGAGCCTTGAGGGAATAATCCCTGATTGAAAACCATCAGTGACTTTGTACTGTGTATGTAAAAATCCAGATTACACATGGGGTTCGCTGGCCCTGCCCACCCCTGCAACCTTCTCTCCACCACTGTCCTCTCATTCATCTGCTGTAGTAGTGGGCAGGTGCCTGGTTTACTTGCTCTGAAACCTCGAGCTCTTTCCTGCCTCGGGTCCTCTTGCTATTTGTTGTGTCGCTTGTGTGTCTCTTAGTGGGCAGCACCACTCCACGCCCCATCCCTATACTCTGCTTACTTTTCCCTGTCTTTCAAGTCTGAGCTAACATTTCACCTCCTCAGAGAGGCCCTCCCTGACCACCATATCAAAACCAAGCCCTTGTATTTCTGTGTTCTTTTTCTCTCCTGTGTAATAGCATCGTAATTGTTTTGTTTGTTTGATTTTTTTTTTTCCTCTTCTCTTTGTGCTGCAAGTTTCGGGTGGATAGGTGCCCTATTTATCTTCTTTACCCAGGGCCTAGCATGCTACCTTGCAGATAGCTGTTACTAAGTAAATGTGGTTGAATGAATGATTTCATACCTCTGGGTTTGAAAATGCAAACAAAATATGGCTGTAATTGACTTGGCCAAACTGCGAATTTTTTCCCCACTTTAGGCACTCCTCCTTTCCTGTGTCTAGGGATATCACCTCTTCTACACAGAAACTGCTTAGAGACATTTAAGGGCCTGTGTTCCTCAGTTTTATGGGTTTAAACTAAAGAATTCCATACACTTTTACTCACTTATATATTTTTTTAATGATTTTTTTATTATATTGTGTTAGTCACCATACAGTACATCCCCGGTTTCCGATGTAAGGCTCGATGATTCATTAGTTGCGTATAACACCCAGTGCACCATGCAACACGTGCCCTCCTCACTACCCATCACCAGTCCATCCCATTCCCCCACCCCCCTCCCCTCTGAGGCCCTCAGTTTGTTTCTCATAGTCCATAGTCTCTCATGTTTCATTCCCCCTTCTGATTACCCCCCCTTTCTTTATCCCTTTCTTCCCCTACTGATCATCCTAGTTCTTATGTTCCATAGATGAGAGAAATCATATGATAGTTGTCTTTCTCTGCTTGACTTACTTCACCTAGCATTATCTCCTCCAGTGCCGTCCATGTTGCAGCAAATGTTGAGAACTTGTTCTTTCTGATAGCTGAGTAATATTCCATTGTATATATGGACCACAACTTCTTAATCCAGTCATCTGTTGAAGGACATCTTGGCACCTTCCACGATTTAGCTATTGTGGACATTGCTGCTATGAACATTGGGGTGCATATGGCCCTTCTCTTTACTACGTCTGTATCTTTGGGGTAAACACCCAGTAGTGCAATGGCTGGATCATAGGGTAGCTCAATTTTTAACTTTTTAAGGGACCTCCACACTGTTTTCCAGAGTGGCTGTACCAACTTGCGTTCCCACCAACAATGTAGGAGGGATCCCCTTTCTCCACATCCTCTCCAACAATTGTTGTTTCTTACTCACTTATTTTTATGGGTTATATTAATCATATAGTGAAATCAGTCATCGTCCATTATGTAAATTTTGATAAAAGAAGATATAATTTTCTGGAATTTCCCCTGTATAAAAGTGTTTCTAGGAAAAAAAAAAAGTGTTTCTCAGTTCAGGAAACTTTAAAGAATCTAGAATATACCTGTGATATTTTGTGAAATTTCACGATTGTATTTTAAGGCTTTTTAATTTTGGCTGTGGCCACCCATGAACAGTGTGGCCTTTTAATTTATAGTGTGGAAACTATGGGATAAATGAGAGATTAGAATTTGGCCCAAAGATATATTTTGCTTGGCCACTACAATTACTTAAGCATTTTTAATTTTTAATGCTTTTAGACAGATAGACATTCTTTGTATTGGTCACAATAGCACAACTAGTTACCATTGTTTTATACTAGTCTGCTGCTCACATTTATGTTACTTAACTGATCTGTTTAGGTCTTTGTTTCTATAGCCTCTGGCTTAGAACTTGCCCAACAATGAATCTTCAAATGATCTTAAAAAAATACATATATAGGGGCGCCTGGGTGGCACAGCGGTTAAGTGTCTGCCTTCGGCTCAGGGCGTGATCCGGGCGTTATGGGATCGAGCCCCACATCAGGCTCCTCCGCTATGAGCCTGCTTCTTCCTCTCCCACTTCCCCTGCTTGTGTTCCCTCTCTCGCTGGCTGTATCTATCTCTGTCGAATAAATAAATAAAATCTTTAAAAAAATACATATATACATATATATTTAAATGTACATATACATAAAAGAATTTACTAAGAGAATATAAATCGCTTGTCTTGGGAAGAAATGACATACTGCAGGAACCAGCCGTCCTGGGTTTTAATCTCAGCTCTGCCATAAATTAATTGTTTAGCTTTGGAAAATTCACTTTTTAACCATAGAATCTTATTTTTTTCACTTATAACTGAGGGTTTCATTTTATTTATTGAGTTCCATGATGTCATGAAGAAGGAATTAAAATCAAGATCAAGATTCAAGAAATTTGGGGCATCTGGGTGGCTTAGTTGGTTAAGTGTCTGCCTTCGGCTCAGGTCATGATCTCAGGGTCCTGGGATTGAGCTCCACGTTGGGCTCTCAGCTCCCTGAAGTCTGCTTGTTCCTCTCCTTCTGCTCCTCCCCACCACTCGTGCTCTCTTTCTCTCTCTTACTTTCTGTCTCTCAAATAAATAAATAAAATCTTAAAAAAAAGATTCAAGAAATTTTCACACAAAAGACAAATTCAAGGGCGCCTAGGTGGCTCAGTTGGTTGGGTGTCCAACTCTTGGTTTTGGCTTAGGTCGTGATCTCAGGGTGCTGGGATGGAGCCCCATGTGGGGCTCTGTGCTCAGTGGGGAGTCTGCTTAGGATTCTCCCTCTGCCTCTCCCTCTGCCCCTCACCACCCCCAAGCCCCAGCACATGCTCTCTCTCTCTCTCTCAAATAATAAATAAATCTTAAAAAAAAAGAAAAAGACAAATTAGTACTCTCTCTCATTCAGCTTTGTTATGAACCACTGTTTCATTTAATACAGGAGTTACTTCCTCATCTTATTTGTGTATCTGCTTGAATTTTTAACTTTTATTTTTAGAGACTTTTGGGGAATAATTCTTTCCAGTAGTGTTTCTGTCTTTGGAGTCTCTCTGATATGACTTATTATTAGTTTGGAACTCCTGTTCCAGCCTCAGCATTTTATGATTATTTGCCTTTTCGTGCTACTGTCTGTCTCGACAGGTCATGGGCCAATGTGGACGCTAAATACTGGACACATACACTGAACACTGTAGAACTCACACAGAATAGTTAGTACTGCAACGAGGGCAGCAGTCACAAAAGAAGGACAGAGGAGGGGGGTTATTTCTCATTCAGCAAATTCTGAGATACAATTAAGAGGATACTGCAGATTTTGATAGATGGACATGGAAGGTAAAGTGCTGTAGGAGAAGGAAGTATTGTGAACAAAGGTATTAAAGCAGGGATTATTGGAAAGTGTAATCTTCAAAATCTTGGTTTAGTATGAACATATTCTGAGGTAGGATGAGTTGTGGAACATCAGTTTGGGTTGATAAGGCAGATTTTGTCTAATTCCTGTACATTTGCAAATTCATGGTTAATAATTTGGGAAGCTGGTACTTTAGATAATGAGTATCTTTTGAAGGCTGTCTTCCCAGAACTTTATTAATTGTACATGACAGAAACCCAATTCAAAATCACTTAAAACATAAAGGAAAATGTGTTTGGGCCACCGTATAACCAATTTCCAGGGTGGTTGACTCTAGGCACTGCTGGATCCGTGGTTCAGTGATATCATTAGACAGTTTTGTCTTCTTGACTCTACTTTCGTCTGGTTTGACTGTATTCTGGAGTAGCCTCTTTCCATATGGCTCCCCCCAGAGCTAAGCTTATATCCCATCAGTTTAGTTACCCTATCTGAAAGAAAGTGCCTCTCTCGGCAGTTCTAACAAAAGTCCCAGATTGACTGAAATGACTTAAAAAAAAAAAAATCATGTGCTCTTTAAACTTGTTACTTTGGCAAGAGACCCCAATATTGTTATTGGCCAAAGTGGGGTCAACCCAATTCAAACCATGTGAACTAAGTACCAGAGAGCAAAAGGGAAATTATATTGCTGTTATTCGATATAGGGAAAAACAATGTTTTGTAGGCAAAAAACATGATGAGTACTACAGTCATACATGGGAATGAAGTAAGGTAAGCTGTGCAGAGGACAATTATTACAGCACTTTAGTAATGGAGACCATGGATGAGGATAGAAATGGTCAATGGATCCAAAATCTAACGGAGAAATAGTGAGTTTCTGAAGAACAATAATGATAATAGGAATGGAACGTAGTAAAGGACCTAGCAATATGAATGAAATTTGTTTTGAAATGGGTAAAGGAATTAAGAGGTCAGAACTTCCAGTTATGAAATAAATAAGTCACAGGAATGAAAAGTACATCATAGGGAATATAGTCAACAATATTGTAATACTCTTATTGCTGTGAGCATCTCATAATGTATATAATCATTGAATCACTATGTTGTACGCCTGAAACTAATATTATATGTCAACTATACTTCAATTAAAAAATTTAAGAAACTTGTGTCGTTTGCATTTTACTAGCTGGAAAATTTGGGATCTGAACTGAAATTTATCTTTGTCTTGTCCATGAGAAAAAAAGTTGGGATACAAATTAATTTAGTCTAAGAGATCACAGTTAAACTACTTTAGTGCTTATAATTATTTTTAAAATAGCTTTGCGAATTGTAAATCATTCCTATTAGCCCATTAAATTGGATCAGTCGGTTTATTTTGGCAGCATCGTAAGTTACTCCATGTACTTGAAAGTAGCAAAACTTCCTTTTCTTTAAAAATGTAACGTAATACTGCCTCTTTTTTCTATTTAAATAAAATATGTATATATAATGTATATGACATATGCATGTGTGTGTATATCTCATATAAACACAAATAATCAAGAAATGATTGATTAGCTGGTATCAACTTCTCAAACTTATCTCCCCTCTTTCCCCCACTAAAATCAGGTATTAAGTACTTCTGTAGCATTCTTACACTATGCTGGATCTCAGAGTGAAAATGAATGAGTAAATTGTGGTTGCTCTCCTACTTAGTATCCAGTTCAGAAAAGCCAGTCTCTTTCTCAGTGGTTTGAACTGGTAGCACATGCATTTGAAGAATGTATGCTGTGTGCCAGACACAAATAATACAAATGTGAATAAGGCAGTATGCTTTAGGAACTAACTTTCTTCTCTTGGATATAGTTCTGTTTCTTTCTCTCCTTCTTTCAGGTTTTTATTTTATTTATTTTTTGGGTAGTATTTAGACAATGTTCACTTGAATCAACTTTTCTAAAGCAGTCATATACTAAAATGTTTCTAGGGAAATCCCCCACACTTAGTAACCTGTCTTTCAGCACAGTAGTAGATCTGAAATACAGGGGATTTTTAGCCCATAGTTTGTCTGTGTGTCCAGTAGTGAGACAGATATTTATTTGTAATACAAACTGTTTTGGTGGGTTCCAACATTTTCAGAAAATGAAAGTGGGGAAGGACGTGAACTAGTTTTTGTCACTATTTTCCCCCTCCATCATAAGCTTAAATACAGTGAAAAAAAAATTCATGAAATCCGAGTATATTAAGACATATTATTTATGTGTGTGTGTAGCATTTTTATTATAGGGTTTTTCATTCAGACGTAGTGATTTTTAGCTTTCATTTTGTAACATTGCTGAGTGTCTCCAGTTTTCTCAAAGGGAATTTTTAACTTTTTAAAACTGAAAAACATCAACTCACTTTTATTGAGAAAAATGTTTTTCTATACATACTATTTTATAAGAGGATTGTTACCAAGAAACCAAGCAGTAGCTTAGTACCATTGCTACAAAGGTTTAAGAGTCCTTGACACTTGCAATTGGTAGAAAGGAAGAGACTGTAACTCGGGAGTTGATAAGGAGTGATTAGTAGAGTTCTGTAATCATTTTAGTAATAGTATTCTTATTTTTTCCACGTGTCCAAAGATATGTGATGATACTCCTATTTTATTTGCACTATTTTTTGAAAAGTATAAGAAAACTAAGAGAAACAGAGGTTCAGAATTGAGGTCTTGTTTGCTTTGAAATTTGAGTAATGTTTATTAGGTAAATAGCATTTATGTAAGTAATTATTTTCATTGTCTGATTTTGGTATTTAGAAATGGGAGAACAAATATGTCCATACAAAGACGTCTACACAAGAAGTAGAAACAGTGGTCGTTTTAGAATCGAACTACCTGAAAAACATTTGAGCTTTGGAAACATGTTCTTAATACTTGTCTTTTTTCAATCACTTTTATTTTAGATAAAATGCTGGCAGATGGTAGTGATCCACTTGAGCAGTGTTGAATTTCCTTTATTTTTTTCCCCTGGAAAAAAGCTTCCAGAAAACTTTTGTTTTTTTAATATGTTCAGCATGCATATGTTTTACATGTATTAACCAGTATTAAAAATGCACTTCCTAATTAGAGGTCTGAAGCTGAGAGGAGCTATGGTGAAGACCAGCCTTTTAGAAAATTACTGAAAAAGAAAGTTTTGATGAATAGGCTTTTCAGTTCTGCTACTGCATCCTTCAGCCCTTTCCTGCCCCAGAAATTAAGGAATTTATAGTGTCAATGTTTCTCAGCTATTATGTTTTAGGATGTCACTGGATAATGTCATTTTTGATGATAAACCCTTAAGTTATTGATGATGTCAAAATTTGGAGAATTCAGGATATTTACATTCTATTATGATCTGTTCTGTATTACAGCAAAGAAGTTAATACCTCTGTTACTTAAGAATTTAAGTTTTAGGTGGACATAAATAGTTATAAACTTGATATGTCTTTGATGTTAGGAAAATTGTAGGAAATCTCTAAGGTAATATATTGCATTCTGGGTTGTTTTTTTTTCCTTCCTTTTTTTACACTTTAAAATGTAGGGGGTGACGGGGAAATCCCTCCTCCTCAAGTTTACCTATGTGAGTCACCTGAAATCTTCCTCCTAATAAAGTGTAATGAAATGGTGCCATTTGAATCAGTATTTCCATATTTGCAATTTAGAATATTCAGTTTGTGCTCATCAACATTCGTCTACATTTCTGTTTTACTTTTCAATTTGTCATACAGTATTTTTTCAGCCGATAAGCACACCTAACCAAGAATGACTTCTGATTTTCACTGACATGGAGTGTCGATTGTTCCCTCACTTATTTTATCTTACTGACTACTGTGGTGTTTGTTTTCAGCTCCAAACCACAGATTAGGCACATAGATATTGACTCATCATGACACAAATATTAGCCCACACAATGTGAATTCCTTCAATGTTTGGGCATTCCTAGGAACATATGATGGATTTTGATTTTCTCTTTTGTGCCCATTAGACAGTATTACAGAGTAGCTCTGACAGAGTGGGAAAGAGAATTGGACTAGAAGTCAGGGGAGTCAACTTCAAGACCCAGTTCAGCATCTCACCTGTGTAAGGACAAATCATTCATTCTCTATCTTCATCTGCAAAATGGTGACAATAACAGATAATATTCTTCCTGTTTATCTTCCATATTTGTTATGAGGCTCAAATGAGATAGTGTTTCAAGAATTATGTAAACTCAAGAGTAAGATATTATTGTAAAGTTTGAACAGTTTTAGGTAGAATTTGTACTGTTCTTCTGTGTGTCTGATTTTCTCTGAGTTTTCTTTTAAGTCATTTAATCTCTAGTCTTTAGTTTATCTGTTTTAAAATGTAAGTAAATGGAGATGACATAAATTAATTTTTTTTAAAAGATTTTATTTGTTTGTCAGAGAGAGAGACAGCACGAGAGAGAGTACAAGCAGGGGGAGCAGGCAGAGGGAGAAGCAGGCTCCCCACTGAGCAGGGAGCCCGCCAATGTGGGACTTGCTCCCAGGACCCTGAGCCGAAGGCAGATGCTTAATGGACTGAGCCACCCAGGTGTCCCAAATTAATTCTTTAATAAAAATATAATGTTTGGAGAGTATCGGCCCCAAAGCCACAGTACGCTGCTACGTTTGTTCTTCTGTCAGGTGGTTTATAGCGATAGGGTGGGAAGAAATGGTAGCGGAGGTATTTTTTATAGATTTTTGGTCTCCAGTTTCTTGCAGTTCTAGTACCAATTTTGAATTATAGCTAAATAGCAACAATCAATGAGATGTTTTAGTGGGTAGTGATAATGAATTAAAGTAGTGGTCAGATTTTTATTTTTATAATTGGAAAAGTGAGTTAATAATTCACTATTTATTCATTTTCTTCAGCTAACATTTGTGTAATGACTCCTATTCTGGAGGGCATTTTGTTAGGTACTTGATTTGAAAGTGTATTGAGAGAATGTTTGTTTATGAAAAAGATAAACTGGAAGGTGGTTCAGTTGCATCCTTATTGAGTAGTGACTAAAGTGTTCTTAAAGAGAAAACAAGGTATACAGTCGTCTCATGGATCTAAAGATGTGATAATACCTGGTGCCTTGCTATGGAACAGTGGCATGTCCTATCCCAGTGGTAAAATGATTGTGACTTTCTAACACAAAGTGGTTGTGTTATGTGGCATCATCTCTTTGTTTAAACCCCAAGGAAAAGAATTATGTGAATATCTGAACATGCAGAATTTTTACATTAATTTTAATAAAAAGTAACAGCTGAATGTCATAACTGCCAAAACATTAGATAAGTGGAAATAAATGTTCTAATATATTTTCTTGAAGTTGATATGAATTTTAGGAAACATAATAAAAGCTGCTTTTCTTGGTCACAATAGAAATGGCCATTTTAGGTCAGCTGTGTCACTGACTACCATATTAGTACAGATCATTTTACTTAGCTTGAAAATATCTTTAAAACTTAAATATGTCAAAAGCTTTGTATTAATAGATAAAATTTTTGAGACCTCATGTATATTAGTTTTGCATTTTTTTTCCCCTGCAGAAATAGGCTTTCCTTCTTATTTCTCTCAAACATGTCTGAACGCGTTTTTAGCCTTGACAATTGGGGCTGAAGGTAAAATGAGCTGCAGGGAATTGGAGAGATACGTTTGATTAGCCTGTTGCAGAGAGTGACATCTAGCCTACTCATTCAACTCACTTTTTTTTAGGCATTCTATTTAAATTGCTGCTTATACCCGGTAAAGGAGTTAACCTAAGATAAACTAGTAGTTTAAAAGTATAAATCTTATAAAACCAAACTACTCACAAGCCTGCTTTTCAATTCCCTCCTTCCAGATCATTTGAAGTCCTCTTTCCATTCACTTCTTTTGCCCTTCATTTCCAATATTTCACCAGAGCAGCTCACTAAGTAACAAATAATTCTTAATAGCTATTAATAACATTTTAGTTTGTGTCACTGCTAAGCAGTATTACCCTTTCCATTATACTTGGGCAGTGTTAGGAATGGTGTGGAAATGGCCAGTCTGTGAATGAATGAGTGGGGAAATAGAAAAATTTATAAAGTAACAGTTAATTAACTTGTGGGTTTTTGAACAAGGGAAATTCAAAAGCAAATATCCAAAGCATATTTTAGGGTTACTTGTCTTATGATATTTAATATTGCCCTTTCCTTGAACTTTTAGAAGCAAATATCATCATAAATTTGCCCAGAAAATATTTTGTTAATATTTCTAAGTTCCCTGAGGACAAAGGCTTTGTCTTTTTCACAACTATTCCCAAGGTCTAATTCTTAGTGATCAGTGAATATTTGTTGGATGAATGAATAAATAATGAAAATACTAAGGAATGTCAATAAAACTTACAAGACCTATACTTTTTGCTATGTGTAGTATTTCAGTTGTATTTATTTACAGACAAGAGATACATAGAAGAACAAGGCTAGCTGATTTTACTATTTAGCGGATGATTTACATATTTTATAAGGTTATACACTCCCTATTTTCTTTCTCTTCTTTTTTTTCTTGTTCTACCCATTGCAGTGCCTGAATATGGCTGCTGCTTAATACTTTTTTAAAAATGTTTGCATGAATATTACGCTTTACTTTTGTAGAATTACGGATCTCTTGTTATATAATTAACTGTTCAGTACAGTGAATAAAGTAGCTATTTTAATGGTTTTCACTGTTCTGGACTTTTTTTTCAAGTAGTGGATGATAGAGGTTTAATGAGTTTGCAGCACATCAAGTAGAATTTGAAGTGATAAACAGGAGCTGTAAGATGGAAACACTGAGAATTTTCTTTTTCTATGATACGATGGCAATATGTACAAAATGGTTACCAGTTACTGGTTCGCCAGCAGAAAAACTTTAGGGAGTACAAACGCAATGAGAAAAATTGGTTTCACGAGACAGGAACTTCCCATAAGGTATTAAACCCAGGACTCTTTTGGAAGTGTACAGACGACGATGAGAGAAGAGAATGGTAGAGGAATAATAACAACTTATGATTCCTGGAGGTTCACCTATTGGCAGTGATTCCAGTTTACATGGTCTACTTTGTACGAATAGTACATCACTGTATTTTTTCAGGGAGCATTGCTTGACCTTTGTAGCCCTTTTGAGCATTTTCAACCACGCCATAGTAAGATACCCTCCCAATTCATCCCTTGTTTTTCAGTTATTTACTGTGTCCTTCACATCACTAAAAACTTTATCATTGTCTGTTTCTCGGAAATGTCATCAATTTGACCATCCTCTTGTCCCTTCCCCTCTATTCAATATCTTTCTTGTCAAAGAAAGCCTTAAATATCTTGCATTTCAATCCAATATGCTGTATTTCTGTGTTTTCTTCCTCTCAAATGGAGTAAATTAGGAGTGTCATCAGTGATATTCTTCATGCCAAATTTAATGTGTGTGTGTGTTTGTGTTTTGCCCTTCTTCTCTCAACTCTTTCTTGCTTTTGATCCCCTTAACACTCTTTCTCTTGGCATTGCTTTTGGCCTCGACTCGAAGGGCAGAAACCTTCTTGACTTCTTTAGTTGACTCCAGCTAGTTATGTTTTTGTTCCTTCCTGTCATTTCTCCTAGGCACTACTTTTTAAATTACAGCACTGTTCTGTGTCTTGTTGTAAACCGTTTTATCTGGGTCTCTTCTTAAAACTTTTCAAAAATGTGTAAGTGTACATTATAGTAATCACCTGTTTTTGAGCATTTTCTTTGCAACAGACCCGATAAACAACTTTAAAATCTTTTACCTCGGGGGGCGCCTGGGTGGCTCAGTCGTTAAGCATCTGCCTTCGGCTCAGGGCGTGATCCTGGAGTCCTGGGATTGAGACCCACATCGGGCTCCTCCGCTGGGAGCCTGCTTCTTCCTCTCCCACTCCCCCTGCCTGTGTTCCCTCTCTCGCTGGCTGTCTCTCTCTCTGTGAAATAAATAAATAAAATATTAAAAATAAATAAATAAAATCTTTTACCTCAGGTTTAACAACTGAGGTAACAACAGCCCTGTGAGCTGAACTATTATTACCACCATTTAATAGATAAGGAAACTGAGGCTAAGAAGTTTAATTATTTGCCAGATGTTTCAAGCAACTAAATGGTAGAAATGGGATCCAACGTAGTCTTCTATGACTCAGCAGCCCAAACCCATAACTGCTACTCACCATTACTTCTCTTCTGATATCTCTTGTGCTGGTAGCCTTTGCTGCCTTCCCCTGGTAAGAGCCATCACCTCTTGGTATACACTCTGGTTATTAATCGTATGTGCATAACCATGAATTCCTCTCTTCTGTAGAGGATACACTTTCCACATAAGGCAAGATACCACAGAATGCTTTCACTTCCAATTTAACTTTCCCTCTTAAATTTCTCTTCATCTTTTTCTAGTACCTGGGGTACACTGTTCTACTTCACCATCCTGCTGTCACCACATCCCCAGTTTGAACTGGTCATCCAGTCAGCTTGCTTCTTCTGACACAGTGCTGCTAGAGAAGATGCTTACGCAGCCGTGTGTTTCATATGACCTGGTCCTCATGGCTACAGCTGATTGGGGATGAGATGGCTTGTTACCCAGAAACAGCCACATCACAGGTAGGCAGGTAAGGTGTGACATGTTCTTCTGAGAAAAAATAATTTAAGCCAGTTGGATTCTTTTCTTGGGGATTTGAATGAAGAAATATAGATAAACTGTGTCAGTCAATGGTAGGATTTGTAGCCTAAGCCTCCTGAGGCAGGACCTAGAGAGTCCCTAATGGGTCATGTGCCAACTGAAGTTATAAGAGAGCAGAAACTCTCAGGAAGCAAAAATAGATGAGGGAAGATGAAACAGGTGCCCAGAGAGAGGAGATGCCATGAGAAAGATAGCTTGTATCCTGTGTGAAGGAGGTGTACAGAGAACAGCTGCTGCCCAGACCTCTTCTAGACAGCTTCCCAGTTCTTGTCTCAGCTCTTGTGGGAAGCTTCATTTTATTTGAGATAACTTCTTCCCCTGTTTCTTGGTCTTCAAAAAGGGGTTAGTTCTTAATAAGGCATCCAGTGATTATTAGTGACTTACTGAATTATCTCCGCTAAGATAAAGTCCCTGGAATGCATACTTTCTAGATATGATTCTACCCATATTGTGTTTGGTCTGTTGTAAAAGGTACCTTTTGATTTCCTTTGCTTCAGCCATCCCCCCAGCAGTTTTATGAGTAATAGTACCTTGAGATCACCTTGATTGAATTAGCAAAAGATTACAGTCACTGCTAGTTATTTTTCTAACAAATAAATTCTTACTCATATCGTTAAAGAATGACCACCTGGTCCTTTCCTTGGGAGAGTTCTATCCATCTTAAGTGTATTCTCTGTTTTAGTCAAGATAACTTGCTTACCATAGGCACACTGTGTTTCCTACGTCTAATGGAAATGAATGAAGGCCACATTACAGAAGAAGTTAAGCATATACAAAAATAAAAGGAATAGATGATGATATTTTTTAACTCTTTAGCAATTAACATGTAAATGCCCAGATCTTGTTCTCTTTAAACTCTGCCTAGTTATTTCCCAATCCAGATTATATTGAAGCAAACTGCATACATTTCATTTGTAGCTCTACATATTTATTTCACTGATTATTTCTAAAAGATAACCTTTCTTAAAAAATAAAACATAATTGCAATACCATTATTACCCTGATAAAAATTCTAAGTAATTCCTTAATATCATTAAAAACTTCTTACCTTAAAGTACTCTATTTACCATAAATGTGATCATATTATGTAATAAAGAAATATGCTCATAATGCTGTGTATGAATGGTTGCCCAATAGAAACTACCTTTTGTTTACAGAGCTGAAGTATGATGCTTCTTATTTGAGGAATAATTAATCACTGTTGATTTAGTGGCTCATTTAATATCTTTAATGCTTTGTATTCACTGAGTTTTTCCCTGTATCATTGTATTATAGAAATGGGGCTCTCTGGGGCTATGCAGAAGAAAGTCTGTGCTGTGTATGGGGCAGCCTTGCCTGTACTTGGGCCCTGGGTATCGACATTTATTCTTAAATACCTTTTCAGTCTTTCTAGTATGCAACCAGGGTTGAGAATGCTGGTCTACTGTATACTACCTGGACTTAGTACAAATAATAGTATTATCTATTATATTTTCACTAATTCAAGATTATAAATATAGATATAATTCAGTAATTCTATTAGCTTTGTTACACTTGCTGGGTATTTCCTTTCTTTTTGTTTTGTTAATTTTAAGGGATAATTATAGTAGTATGAAACATTCTGTCCACATAAAAACTTACTGAAGAGGTTAAATATTCTTGCTAATTAAAGAAGACACTAATTGGACAGATTGCTGTTTTATATTAGTAATTTTAATTATTTTTTAATCAGAACACAATTTTTTAAGGAATGTTGCAATTTTAAACGTTTTTCACTAATTGAGTGACTTAAATATTCAGATTATTATTATTATTTTTGATTAGTTGGTCTATGAATGGGGCAGAAAAAAGATGTAGAAATTTCTTGCAGTATCATGAAGTTTATAACTGTCAGTCCCTATGCATGCCTTTATCAGTCCCTAATCATCCAGCTAGCTAGCTATACATATATGTACAGTTATTACATTGACCATTGGCCAAAGGATTCAGCATAATGTCATTAGTTTTCTTTGCACTCTTGCATTCTACTTATACATTATTATAATTCTATTTATACATTGACATTAGGACATCAGATCTTACTTGCTAGGAAAGGAAACTGACATGTTCAGAAGCCAAATGGTTTGTCTGTTTTCAAAAAGCAAATTAGTGGTAGAGTTGGTTAAAATAGTAGCCTATAGTTTATCTCATTCAAAAGCATTACTTTTCAGTGTCATGAAAGCTTAAGTTTTAAAAATATTAGGTGTTGCCTGTCTTTTGGTTTCACTAAAACAACATGTTTTCAGGAATTTTTTAAATAATTTTCTAATTTGCTTGGCTATCTCTTATAGCACCAATGTAACCATCTGTGTTAGTTTCCAGTTTCCTAGGGCCTCTAGAATAACAGAATTTATTCTCTCACAATTCTGGATGCTAGAAGCCCAAAATCAAGTGTTGGTAAGACTCTGCTTCCTCTAAGGGCTCGAGGGAAGAATCCTTTCTTGCCTTTGCCTACCTTCTGGTGGCTCCCTCCAGTCCTTGACGTTTCCTGGTGTCTTGCTGCGTCACTGCAGTCTCCGACTCTATTGACACATGACTTCTTCTCTGTGTGTATCTCTTTGTGTCCTCTCCTCTTCTTATAAGGACAGAAGTCGCTGCATGTGGAGCCTACACTAATCTAGCGTGACCCATCATAACTTGATTACATCGCCAGAGACTATCCAAATAAGGTCATATTTACAGGTATCAGGGGTTAGGAATGGATTGTATCTTTTTTGGGGATAGAATTCAGCCCACAACACCATCATCCTTGAATTCATTGTGTCATTTGGTGCCTATTACTTGCTAGGCATTCAGTAAATTTTTGTTAAATAAAGGACTGCCTGGTACCATTATATACATGCAATAAGCCATCATATAGTCATTATTTCTGGAACTAGAAGAAACAGTAAAAAATCATATAGGCCATTCCTTCCATGTGAAAGGTGAGTGTTATTTTTAGTTTATTGGTAAAGCGGCAAAAAAGTTTTAGTGACTTGACTATAATCACATAGATATTGTCCACCAGGTGGTAGGGACAAAATTTTTATTATTTACCTGATATAATAGTCTTTTATGATACCTCTTTTTTTCTTATTAATTAGTGTTTTTAGATTAATACCTGACATTGAGATGATATGACAGATATTAACATAGGTAGGACTTCAGAGCTCTTCTAATCAAACTGCTGTTATTCTACAGCTGAGAAAATAGAGGTCTGAAAAGGTTAAGTGAGTTGTTGAAAACCAGGGGTAGGTGATGACATTTCTGGGTGGGTCCTGAGTTTTAGTATTGAATTCTATAATTTGAAACTAATGTGGCAAATTTGAGAGCACCTAGAGGACACTTAAAAATTAATATCAAGCTTGATAATAAATACTGAAAGAATTTGAAATAATTTAAAAGCAAAGATAAGGGATGATTTAATTAATCAGCAATATTGTTCTCTTGCCACTGAAGGCAAATGGAAACAAACAGGCTCAAACACCAAGAAAAGCAGATTGAGGTTTGTTTTCCAGCTGAAAAGACTGACAGTGGGATTGTTTGAGAATTGTCATGGGAAATTTGAAGAGGAATGAACTCAAAACCAAACGAAAACAAAACCCACACAAATCCACTTATTAGTATGGTCTTACCTGGAAATTTCAAATTTTTTTCAGATCCACTTCTTTGCATACTTCTTGACTCAGACCACATCAGTACTTTCCTCTCAGAATGCAACTTTAAATTTATTTTACAACGTGAGATTTCCAACCATTGCAGTCACTATCTTTGAATCCTTGAATCTGTGGCTCCTCAGTGCCTGGTTAAAACAGGACATGATGTAAATGGTGGCTTTCGAATCTCCGGTCTTCAGATTATAGCATAATATTCATACATCAGTCTTCCTCTAGATAAATCAAAGTTTTGTGTCTCCAGTAGGATCCTTGATGGCTTCCATGACTGAGGGCAAAGGGAGGAATTCAATATTCCTGTCTACTGTATTGATCCATCCTCTTCCGGGTTCTGGCATGGCTTTGACTCACTGATGGATTTTGTAAGCTGTGAATAGTGTCATGTCTCAATTGATTTGAATACTTCTTGTTGAGTAGGTTCTGTGACTGACTTTATTTACTGGATGCTCTGACAAAATCATATTGCCTGCGTGTTACTTGTATATAACTATATGCTCTTTACTATGGATCTCTTAGTCTGTAGCCTTCCCTTTTTATAAATACAAGCAATTATAAGCTCATACGTTTCTATTTTATTTTATTTTATTTTATTTTATTTTATTTTATTTTATTTTATTTTATTTTATTTTATAATACAATCTAACCTCTTTTCTCCCATAGGCTTTTATAAGCTATCTAAAAACAAAACAACTAAAAAAAAAAAACCAAAATAAATAATTAAGCCTTGTTTGTTAGTGGCTATACATATAAGTGGCTCTCCTTGGCTTGGAAAGGAAGACGGTTGACAATCAGAAAGTTCTTAAACCTTCCTCTTCCTATTGCATTCAGTGAGAATTTCTTAACACCAACTCATGTTTAAAATTTTAAGGCAGTGGCTCTAGGGACTTCAAAGACAAGTATTAGTCCTCTTTGTAGTTGTCAAACAGGGTAGCCACTGCCCGTGTTAAGCATTAATTAAGAAAGAAGTGGACATGATGGATTTATATGGGCCAGTTCAAATACCAAGCATCTAAGCTTTCTAGCTGGTGTGTCTGGTGGAAAAGTTAGAGAAATTCTTCATTACTTAATTCTGCTTATACTTTGTAGGGTGTTAGTGTTGGGTTTCTCTTTAAGATGATAACTAATCAAGAGTTATACAGACCCCCAGTGGATAATTATGAAACATATCAATACAGATCTATGTATAGCCCAATATATTTACCTTCAGTGTTGTCATTTATTAGCCATAAGATTTGGGAGAAATAGCTAACTTTCAGAGCCTCGGTTTTCTTACCACTTAAAATGGGACAAATAATACTTACCTTGTAGTATAGTGTGACAATAAAATTAAACAAAATGAGATAATGTATGTAAAGAACCTAACGTGGTACCTGGCTAAGGGGCTTACAAAAAATACAGTATTTCTTTATATATTTGTATAGCACTGAAAAGTTTTCTCACATGCTATATTATCCCATTGCATCCCTTCTCACATATTATGCCATTCTCTTTCAAATGAAACTATGAAGAGGTCAGAAAAGATGATAGCACCTTTCTCATATATGAGAAAACTCTTTTAGAGAATGATTAGTCCACATGGCTATTTTTCCTTAGATTTTCTGATTGCTAGACCCCCAGAAGCATTAGCCTTTTCCCCACTTTATTTAGACTTCTAACTTCCCCCTTCACTCATTTAAGGTTCAGGCCAGGGCTTTAATGGAATTCTGATGCCTTTAAGTCCGTATGCAAATGAAATAACAGATATTTAAAGGGGTTTGGAAAATAATTTAAAATGCTAAACAAACATAAAATTGAATGTTTCTTTTAATTATTTTGAGTTATAACATTTATTCTCTTAACAGTCATGTTTTCTTTACTACCTGGTAAGTTAGAAACATCTAGAAAATAATCAGTTCCAAAAAAGAAAACAAAAACTTCCTACAGCCATTTTTTGTTCTAGTTGCTGTATAACTCTTGTTCAAATACTTTCTTACTAGCAAATTCTGAATTGCTACTAAGGCTTTTGTTGAAGAATTCCTGAGAATTAGAGTTACCTATTTTTTGTCAGAGGAACTAATTTTATTAACATGTGGTAATTAAACCAACACTTTAGGAATTATGAGCAAATAACAAGGCTTTGCTGGATTATCTGTTTTCTTTAAGTTCACTGAAAGAAAACATTCCCAATAATTATTAACACTTGTAGAAAATCTTGTGAAAAAGTGGTGGAAAGTACTCTGCTCTTCTACCATACCTGGGATTTAAAAAAGAAAGTTGGCCCACATTATGCAGTATGGTGCATGTTCACTCTATCTTAACATACTTCCTTCAGTGTAAAGAACTTGGGCAGGTGTTATTAATAAAAAAAAATAATAAATAACCCCTTCTATTTTAAATAGGGATGCTATTCTGCCAGCTTTGAAGCTCACACATACTCTCTAACTTACCCCAGCTTTCGCTCATCTGGTCTTTCAGTGGCTCCTTTCATGTGGTCAGCCCACGAGCCATGCGTACTGCCGCTCAATCACGCCACTGTACGTCGCCATCATGGGGATGGTTTTCATGATTTGCATTTCCTGTACTGTTTGAGCTTCAGTGAGCTCTAAGTGCCACGTATGAGGAAACCACTGCCAAATAATGCAATGATTTAATGATTTTAGTCAAACCAGATGAGTTTGTGCTGGAGTCAGGCTACCAAGTCAGGGGTGGGGGGTGGTGGTGGGGAGATGTTGTCAGGATATCCTATTAAAAAAAGATTCTTCACAATGTCCATACATGCGAAATGTGAATTTCTTAACAAATCGGGTCGTGCAAGAGAAGAAGGTTACTTCTGGGAGGAGAGCACTGAAGTGCTGTGATGAATAACCATATATATGTTACTCTTAGAAAATTCAGTCTTTTAAATTTGAGTTACATCATGCTGCCAGTGTAGTTATTGTGACAATAATAGATTTTGATGGCATTAATTTTCTAACCATACAGAGTTAAATTTAGTCAAAATTAAATAATTAAGTACATTGATTACGTGCCTCCTTGTCCTGTAAAAGAAAGCTTGTATTTTATTAAAACGTGGTTGATAGAAGCTGTCGGACAACTACCACAGAATTGGCATAGTAGTGGGCCAATGAATAGTTACTAAAGTGGGGAAGAAAAAAAATATGTACCAGATACTAGTCTTCATGAAAAACATAGACAGATGGGGAGACAGACCTATATGATGCCACAAATAGATGAATATCTTGTAAGGATTTCAAACAAATGTTGAAAGATCCAGTAAAATTTTAAAAGTTGGTTTAAAAGTATATCTTGTGCTTATAAATAGTGTATTTATTTCTGCTCACCTGAAACCCAACCTGTAAATTGTTCATGAAATATTTTATCAATATTAAGCAAAAAGAATGTAGACTGAATCTATATATAACCACAGAGATATTAAAATGAATCTCGTTAATAACATTGACTTTAATTTTTCTTAGAATTCTTACACTCAGATATGGTGTTATAATGCCTACAAGAGAAACTTCAGCAGAAATCCTGTTAACCGTTAATTAATAACAGCCTCAAAGATTTCCTATTCTTGTTACAGATAATTGAAGAATATTTATTCTCTTTTCCCATGTAATGTATACTTCATGAAAATGCACCTGATAACGTGCTGTGGCTGCTATTCAATGGTTTTTAGTTTAGTACCAGTTCACTCGATTATATCCTACCAGCTAATCAAGTGTCTTGCATGCATGCCCTACAGCAGTTTTAAGATATTCTAAAGAGGAAGCTTCAAAGCCACAGGTACTTACCGAGGAAATTATTGTGTAATTATTTATATTAAGAAAAGGTAGGCAACTCATGTGGATGAAAAAATAACATATTATTATATCTAAAGCCACTAAAGTGGCTTTGCATGTTACATGTATTACGCAACCATTTAAGCCTGAGAACATTCTTCATGTGCTGAGGACTGGAGTGTTGAAGGCCAACCTTTACTTCCTTTTTAATTTTCTTTTATACTTTCTTTGCTGATTTCTACTTTTAACATTAGTCTTACTTTGATATATGAATTAATCCTGATTTAATGCACAGTTTGGCACTATTGGACTGTTACTAGAATATCTGCATTGGAAAATCTTGAACCAGGAAGCACTTTTTTCAAAGTGTCTGAATTGAAGGAAGGAAGATTTGTCCTCCAGAGCTCTTTCAAGTATTCAACGTGATATGCTCACAGATAATATTGGAATGTTGCATTTTAGGTAATGTCATAGCTGTTATATAGATTATTAAAATTATTATCGCGTATTAGGTAAATTAGCTTTGAGAACATTAAACTTATTAATGGAGATTTTAGCTTTATGTTAATACATTTGAATAACGAATAATACTGTACCAACTTTTCTTTCAACATTCTTCTTGGTTACTTAGTTCCTAAGAAACTATTTTTTGAATATAAAAATAAATTGTATTTTTAGATGCTTAATCCCATGGGGGAAAGGAACACATTTTGCATTAGTTGTCTTTAATTTATTAAACAATTCCGTAATGCACTCTGTGCATAGATCACGAAAACCACTGGCACACATTTTTCTGACCTCACAACGTAAGCTGCACTCTTGTGGCAATCCCAGCAAATGTGTTTATAAAGATTCCAGAAATAATAGTCTTGTGACTAAATAAGAAACAGAAGCTAAAGCTAAGAGCCAAACAGATACCTATCGGTTTCCTTGAGTTTAATCTGATTAAAAACATGGCTTTCAAAAACATTAAATACAATGTCATGTCAGAGAGGCAGTATATGATAAATATAGTTCATGACAGGAAATCGTTATTAAATCAGCATTACTAGTGAATCTGTTATGGAAATTTCCCTGTAAGTTAGTTAGGGCTCCCCCATTTTTCACCTCCAGTGCATCACTGTACTTTTCTGCTTTACTGTTAAGTATATCATTTTCCATTGACTGAAAGGCAGTTTTCCTACTTTTAAATAACACACGTCTTTATTGTTATCGCTAATCAGACATGAACTGGCTCTTCACTTCAACCAGAAAAACGAATATACAGAGTAGAAGAGAATCTGTGCTGGTCATTGACCATCATGACCTAAATACAACAAACGTAAAGGCAGCAACTTCATGGCTCTTAAAGAGGGCAAGCAGTTGTTTTGAATGAAACACAGCAACTTGGTTGAATCTCAGATTACTGATAGCCATCTAAATGTAAAAATAGCAATTACTTCACATAAAAACGATGAGGACTTTATCCAGATCACATCATCTTTCCTCTTTGCTTTGAAGAAAATATAGGTACAACATTAGTCAGTATAACCCATGTATTTGTAGCTGAACTCAGAGTGTTCTGATTTTTTAACAGTTCAGAAAACATTTTTTAAAAAGAAATATTTTTACAACGCAACAGGATTATTTGGCTGACTTACATTAATGAAACATTTTGGCACATGCTAAAGATTTCATCGAGCTATTACAACCACCCCCAAAAAATCTTGGTTTCCATTTAAAATGTCACCAATGTGGAAAAAATACCATCAATCAAATTGCATATCTTCTAACTAAAGAGAAAAAAAAAAGTAAAATAAAAAGGAAACAAACAGTGAGCTTCCAATGCATTTTTGGCTTCCCTTAAGGAATTCTGTCTTAGATATGGTCAGTTATCTGTGGCCTTAAGATTATCTTTTTTTTCTCTTTGTTCCATTGTATGTTTTCATCTTCACAGGAATAAATCCAGTGAGTAATATTCCTAACTTTATGCTGCTTTAGTCAGACACTGGGAATGCTTCAGTTTTTGTGAATGAGAACGGTAAGAGAAATTATTTTTCTGGAGAAACACAGGGGCCCCACTTTATAATAAACAACTACAAAATTGCATATCATTCTTTCCTTTCCCTCTTTAAAATTATTCTTAAGGCCTTAGTGGGAACAAAGACCCCCTTCATACTAAATCCTTCTTAGGAGTTTAATCCAGGAAGAAACCTGTGTGCAAGTGGGACCCTTATCTGTTAAAATTTAGCCTCTTTCCAAGCAATACATGTAGAAAACCAAGTGGCTATTGCCTAACTGTGCTCTCTGAGTTCTGTTGGGGACTCTTATCTAATGAATCTTAGCCCTTTCTCCAATCTCTCTTTGCATCAGGACTATTTCACTTTTGAGTCAGGACTAGAGTCCTAGCCCCCTACCATGAAGATGGTTCGAACTATCTCCTTCTGTGCTCATACATGTTTGGAGTAAAGGGATGGCTCACTTCTCTGCTATTACTTACCTTTAGGAACGTTCAGCTTAATTGCATCACGCACCTGCTGTGGAAAGGATATATAAACCACAGTAGAAGATTGAGATTAAACATAACAATATTTGGAGGTTTGGCATGGAATGTACTAAATGTATGCAACTCTATAATAAAATCACAAGTGTATGATAATATAGCTCTTTCACAGAGAAACTACCCTAATATCTTCTTGAAGTTCTTCGGTGACAGCTTATTTATAGGCGATGCCAGAGATCACTATAATAGTAACATACTAGCCTCCTGTAACCATTCTGTGTAATAACAACGCCTAAGTAAAGTGGCAGTGAATATTCTCAAAACAGTTGAGTAAGCAAGGCATAATTATATTCATCTAACATATATGGAAATGCACTGGTAGAGATTAAATTATTTGTGCAAAGATAGGCCACTTTTAAATGGCAGGCAGAAGAAAAACCAGGTTTTCTGGCTTATGCTCTTTCTGCTCTGCTGTCAACAAGGAAATATACTGTACTACCTGAATATGAGAGAATTGTTTCACTTAGAAGTCACACTAGTACTCTAGCTGTCAAAGTGACCTTAATCTAGGAGGCTTTTAGCTCAGGCACTCTGGATGGTAGAGGGTAATCTGAAAGACTGTAAGTATTTCTATTTTTCTAATTCACTTACCCAAAATGTCAGCTTTGATGACTTAAGTAATCAGGGAAGCTTTGTGGGGAGATAACGTGTTCCTCTGACTTCTTCCTCTTTTTGACTGAGCAGCCAGAGGTTACTAATTAGGGATCAGGGAGAGAGATGAATGGAATACTAACCTTCTGGTGACCCAAGTCATCCCTGAAAGTGTGGCAAAATTGGATCCAAATTCCTGATCAGAAGCTCCTTGTTGATTCTTTTTCTTTTGCCTTCCATGAGCTCCTCTCCAACCACCCCATTTTAGTCTCTACATTTCTCAGAGGAACATCTTAGAATTTCAGGTACCTTTCCTTTTCTGGTTTCTGTTGTAACTAGTTCCTAGCCTATACCACAGGCTGACTGGTGAGTAGATGTTGCAAACTGAATGGAGCCCAACAGGATAAAAGAGTGTGAGTTACCTCAGGAAAGCCTGTCCTTGTCAAGTGAAGGCAGAGAGGCTTCTGTCTGCAGACAACTGAAGTACAGAGCGAGGCACTGAACACAGATTTACAAATAAAAATAAGAGTCTTCCAGGGATAGAATATGAAGCAACATGCTGCAGAATTTCAACCTGCATATGCTTGGATAGGGGATAGACGGTGACTGTCATCAAAGCAGGAAGAGTGTATCCTCTGGAAACAATGATCATGGAGACGTGCTCTTTACCTGAGTAACGGTAGATGACATTTTTATAGTGCCTCACAATGTAATTATGTCTATATGATTTCATTTTTTCCTCATGGCAAACCCTAAAGAGTAAGTTGGCTTGAAAAATCTCCTTTTATACATCAGGTACAAAAAAGTGTGCTGTGCTGAAGTTAACCCATGAGGAAATTTTAGAGTCAAGACTTGAACCCAAGATCTCTAATGTAGCAAATAATTTCTCCCCTCATTATACCAATGCCTTTGATTCTCAAACAGGATGCATTTCTGTTCTTCCCTCCTCCCCTCTCGGTCTCACAAAAATAAATGCCAGACACTATACAAGCACTGGGTAAACTGAGGTGAACAGAAGAGCTGTATTCCCTACGTTTGTGGAGCTTAGTCTGCACTTTTTTTTTTTTTTTAAAGATTTTATTTATTTATTCGACAGAGACAGAGACAGCCAGCGAGAGAGGGAACACAAGCAGGGGGAGTGGGAGAGGAAGAAGCAGGCTCATAGCGGAGAAGCCTGATGTGGGGCTCGATCCCATAACGCCGGGATCATGCCCTGAGCCGAAGACAGACGCTTAACTGCTGTGCCACCCAGGCGCCCCCAGTCTGCACTTGTTAAGCCTGGTGACTGGTTTGGCAGTCACCAGCCACATGTGGCTATTGAGCCTGTGAAATGTGGCTGTTCTGAATTGAGATAAGCTAAAACTATAAACTACCCACTGAATTAAAAATGTTTGAATAAATAATGCAATTTTATCATAATTTTTTCATTGATTATATGCTGATAATATTTTAGATGTATCGAATTAAATAAAATATATTATTAAAACTGATTTTGTCCACATTATTTTCCTTTTTTAAATGGCTACTAGAAAATTTTAATTTATATATATCGCTTGCATCTGTGGCTCACTTATTTCCATTGGATAGCAAGCTGTGACCTAAGGGGAAGTGATTTTGTAGGGTTCATTCAGCAGTTTATAGTACTTCTGTGGTTACATTTTTTACACTGAAACATTTGGGTCATTTGAAATTTGTCCTGGTGCATGCTGGTCTGGATCCCAGTTTACTTTTTCTCCAGATGCCTACGAAGCTGACTCAACACCATTTATTAGTTTCTTCATCTTTGTTTTGAGAGGCTGCCTTTATCATATGTTAACTCCTTGTGTGTATTCTATTTCTGGATCTGCTCTTCTTTTTCATTGGTCTGTGTCTATGTCTAAATCAATGTTATACTTGGTATTTTTGAGATTTTAAAGTATTTTATAATGTCTGGTGAGGTTAATCTCCATCTCTGCCTCCAGCTGATCATCCCTTCCCCCCAGCCCCCACCTCCAACAGAATTTTCTTGGCTATTGTTTTCTCATTGTCTTTAGCTATGAAAATTAGGATCCGTTTTTCCAGTTTAAAATAAGCAAAAACAACCCTTTTCAAATTGTGATCAAGGTAAATAAACTCAAAGAGAATTGATGTCTGTTTATGTTAACTCTTTGTATCCAAAGTAGTGGTACAGTTTTTCACTTTTTCAGGTCATCTTTGGGATTTTTTTAGTAATACTTAAACATTTTCTTCATAGAGGTCTTACCCATATCTTAAATTTATTCCTAGGAACTTTACCTATGTATGTATACTACTGCTTATGCAATCTTTTCTTAAATGTCTGCTGTGTGTGTATATATATATATATATATATATATATATATATATATACACACACACACACACATATATATACATATATGTACACACACATATATACACACACGTATATATATACACACACACATGTACAAATATATGCACATGTACATATATACATACATATATAGGTATAGGTATGTATGCTATATATATCATAAAATGTAATATTTTTAATGTTTTAATAATTAAAAAACATACTAATTTTGTAGTCTGTAAGCTTTATTCTCTGATTTTTTGTGATAAATAGGTTTTTGGTTGATGGTCTTGAGCTTTCTAATCTTGTCCATGAATACCAATACATTTACATCTTTATTTCTTTTTTTAAAAATTTACTTATTTCTTTCCAGCTTTTTTTTTTTTTCTTTCATTTTTTTCTCTCTTCTAGTTCTGTTGGCTGGTTCTCGGAGCACAATGCTAAATAGTAGTGGTGATAGTAAGTATTTTCTCTTGTTTCTGACTTTAATGTTTCATCTTGAGTGTGAGGCTGGCTTTCAAGTTGAACCGAACTATTTTATTATAGTGAAAAAAATGTTTTCCTATTTGAAGAATAACAATTTTTTATTGAATTAAAAATCATGAATAATTGTTAAATTTGTTAAATGCCTACTCATGATCATGTGATTGTTTTTTCTTTTTAGAGCTATTGAAATGATGAATCTTATTGATTTACTAATATTGATCATCCTTGTGCTTTGAGGAAAAAGATCACTTGTTCATGATGCTTTACTGTCTTCACATCTTGCTAAGTCTATTTGCTACTATTTTATTCAAGATTTTGGCATCTATTTATAAGTGAGATTACCTGTTATGTATTGGTTTTATTATACTCATTTCATAAAAGTAAAATAATTTGGAAGTTCCCCACCCCCTGTTGATACGAGTTTAAAAAGAAATGGACTTATCTGCTCTTTAAAAATTCGGTAGAATTTCCCTGTGAAATCATGCAAGCTTAGTGCATTTTTTGGGTTGGAGTGGTGGTAGTGTTGTAGTGATGGTGGTGGATCATTTTTAGAAGGCAACTTTCTCTGTCTCAGGAAAATCTGTTTTTGTTTGTTTTGATTTGTCTTTTAGATTCTCTACTTCCTCTGGTAGATAGATTGTTTTTTCTACAAAATTGTATGTGTGTGTGTGTGTAGTTCTTTTGATATTTAGGAAGTTTTACTATTTTTTCTTATTGGTGACCTTCACAATTAAGCCTTTCGATGACACCCTGAGTTCACTAATTTTTTTTTTTTTTTTTTTGAGAGAGAGAGAGCGCTAGAGAGAGCACAAATGGAGGGAGCGGGGCAGAGGGAGAGGGAGAAGCAGACTCCCCGCTGAGTAGGGAGCCCTTTGTGGGGCTCAATCCCAGGACCCCAAAATTATGACCTGAGCCAAAGGCAGACGCTTAACCGACTGAGCCTCCCAGGCACCCTTACTAATTTTTGAGTTAGTATCTATTAGTTCTTTGTAATCAATAATGATAAAATTAATATGTTCCCACTTATCCATTGCTCTTTCTCTGTCATCTGATTTCAGGTCAACATGACTTCTTGTTTTTTACCAATACATTCTTTAAATATGCATATACTTCTATAGTTTGATTTGTAATCTTTAAATAGTATCTAAAACCACCAGCTATTATGGTTAAGGCAATAGGTGAATTTATTCTACCTTCCAAATTTCTTTTACTTTTCCTCTCTATCTTCATAGTCATAACAAAGACCTTTTATGTTCTATTTTGCCACCATAATTCCTGTGCTGGTTTTGATTTTAGTTCTATGGCTAAATGTATTTGTTAGAAGACTTCTGCTTTCAACCAATTTGAAATAAACAACTACATTTGCTTTTCTTTCTATCTGAAACAAAGAAGAAGTGGACAGAATATGTGAAACCATTCAAAATGTAACATTAACCATCAAAGGGCAGTGATCCCTGAGAGAAGGCAGTTAGATAGGGTGGGCCCTCTGATTGCCCCAGTCTTTTGCCTTGAGTTTCTAGGCCCTGATGCAAAGAGGAGGAATCCAGGGAAAGACTAGGAGACCTATGGAATTGAGGAGATGGAGGTAAAAGTCTAAATGGGGGGAAAGAAATCCAGGGTACTGGAATAAAGAAAGCTGCTGAAAGAACTCTGGAGATCTGCAGAGGGTCCCAGTTAAGCATTCATCTGAGTACAGATCAGTTCATGCATGTTAGGAAACTCTCAAGGCCAGAGAAAGTACCATCTGAGATGATTAAAAATAATGCCCATTGCTCACAAAAGGCCAGAAATAGTGCCCATTCCCACCAGCCAGGCTAGAAAACCTCATGATTCAGTCAGGGCTGTGGTCTCAACTGAGGCTCAACTGGAGAAGGATCTGCTTCCAAGCTCACATGCTTGTTGGTAGTGTTCAGTTTCTTATCAGCTATTAGACTAAGGGCTTCAGTTTCTTGTGTGCTATTGCCCAGAGGACACCCTCATTCTCTTGGTATGTGGGTCATCCTAACATGTCTGTTTATATCTTTGGAACCAGAAAGGGAGAGCCTCCTTGAAAGGCAAGATGATACAATCTTGTGTAGTATACGCAGATATATATTGCCTATGCTGTATTCTGTTGTTTAGAAGCAAGTGGTCGGTTCTGTCTACACCCAAAGGGGGAGATTACACAGGGCATGAATACAAGGAGGTGAGATCATGGGGGCCACTTTAGAGTCTGTTGTCTGTAATAGTGTTTAGGAGAATGTCTTAGAAGCAGCTGCATTTAAAAAACAAGTTACTTCAGAAGAACAAAGTTAAACCTAGCAGCACATTTCTCATTGACAACATTGCAAGGGAGAAGACAGTGGAGTGACATTTTCAAAGCAGTGAAATAAAATCTGAAACCAGCAATCTATAATTCTATATCCAGCAAAAATATCACTCAAAACAAAGGTAACAAACGTGGTCAAAATAAAACGAATAAGTCCTGGGGACATAATGTACAGCATTGTGACTATAGTTAATAATACTGTATTGTATATTTGAAAATTGCTAAGAGAGTAGATCTTAAAAGATCATAGGAAGATAAAACTGCAATTATGTAATGGATATTAATTAGATTTATTTTGGTGATTCTTTTGTAGTATGTTGAATCATTATATTATACACCAAAAACTAATCTATTTTTTAGAAAGATTTAATTTAATTTATTTATTTGAGGTAGGGAGGGGCAGAGGGAGAGGGAGAGAGAATCCCAAGCTGACTATGTGCTGAGTGCAGAGCCTGATGCGGGGCTCGATCTCATGACCCTGAGATCATGATCTGAGCTGAAATCAAGAGTCAGACGCTCAACTGACTGAGCCACCCAAGTGCCCCTATAACTAATGTATTTTTAAGAAATAAAAGGAACAAGAAGAACAAAACAAAAAATGCAGAAAAACCCAAAGGTAGAATAAAGGGTTTTACCCAAGAGAGAAAAGAAAGAGTTGAGAAGAGAAGATGCAGCAAGCAAGAAACTTAGTCATTTGGGGCACTATGTATTCTCCTACCAACCCTACTTCCATTAAAGTTTTGATTCCTCCTGGGTCAAAATCTTGAGTGAGGCGTATATATCCATTGTTCCCTCATTTCTGGGCTGATATGTGTATATATTTGTGCATCCCTGCTTTACTTTAGGTGGTGGCAATCAAGTCAAAAATATATATCTTAGTTCTTTTGCATATTTTCATGTACCACTCTATTCTTTTATTTTTTAAATTATTATTTTTTTATTATAAAGATTTTTTTTTATTTATTTGACAGAGATAGAGACAGCCAGCGAGAGAGGGAACACAAGCAGGGGGAGTGGGAGAGGAAGAAGCAGGCTCATAGCAGAGGAGCCTGATGTGGGGCTCGATCCCACAACGCCGGGATCACGCCCTGAGCCGAAGGCAGACACTTAACCGCTGTGCCACCCAGGCGCCCCTTAAATTATTTTTTAAAAGATTTTTTATTTTATTTTTTTTTGTGAGAGAGAGAGAGGGAGAAGAAGAGAGAGTGCACGAGTGGGGGTAGGGTAGAGGGAGAAGCAGACTCCCTGCTGAGCAGGGAGGCATGTAGGACTCAATCCCAGGACCCTGGGATCCTGACCTGAGCCAAAGGCAGATGCTTAACCCACTGAGGCCACCCAGGCACTCCACTCTATTCTTTTATAAGACAACTTTTTAACAGGGCTTAAGAAGCCCTTTAACAAGACAATAACTTGCATGTTTTATATTTAATTGAGAATAGTATGTTAAATGTTTAAATTATAATAATTTAAATTATTTAAATAACAAAACAAATTAGCTTTAAGCAATTTAAATTATTTAAAATAATATTTAGCATGATTTTCAACATTCTACATACAACTGTTTTAGTTTCAAAAATATTTTTATTTTGTGATTTGGGGTCTCAGCTCTTTATGTGTGAGTGGAAAAAAAATACTACTGTGCTTTCCATCTCATAAAGTTTCTATAACATTTAATTTTATATTAGATATACTAAAATATAGTGAAAACTCTGGTGACATAATATTGTAAAGTATATTGTTTAGAATCATAATGTCATTTTTAACTTTCTGTTAAAAATAACTGTACTTCTGAGATGCCTGGGTGGCTCAGTTGGTTAAGCATCTGACTCTTGATTTTGGCTCAGGTCATGATCTCAGGGTCATGAGATCGAGGGCCGCATCAGGCTCCCTACTGGTCGTGAAGCCCATTTAGGATTCTCTCTCTCCCTCTCCTTCTGCCCGTCCCCTGCCTTTCTGTCTTAAATAAGTAAATAAATCTTAAAAAAAAAAAATAACCATAGTTCTGGTTTTCAAAATGCCTACTACAATGAAGATACTACCTTGTAGTACATGTTTTTATTTTAGGAAGTTGCAAGTTTTCTGCATTTGTAATCTGGTTTTTGTCCCAGTCTAATGGCTTTATTCCATAAATTATTTGGTCTCTCACTTTATTAATTTTAGTCCTGCTTCAATTTGGTGTCACCTTTATCATGGTGAATTTTAATATTGCTCTGGCAGTTTGAGTGGCTATGTTTTCTACTATCTTGATATATTATAATACAGGAAACATTTTGCTAAAAAATATTTCATTCAAATATTGAAATATCCAGCACTGTTTTAATTGACTGCTTATCAACACAAAGAAAGTTATTGACTTACTCCCTTAAAAAAATCACTTTGGTTTTTTGCATAATTGATATATAAAGATTTTTATTTGCAGTAATCAGAGTTTGGGCAGCATTATTTTGACACTAGTAGAATCGAGAAGGTTAGAGATTTTTGTTAAAAACTACAAGCCTTTTAATACTGTCATTCAGGTGAAGGTCATGAGGCAGTAGAAACAAAAGACGTGTGTTTAGTCCAGACCTCTGAATATACTATGCAGTGAAAAGGTCTGGGGGTATGGAGTACAACTTGGAGTTCAGAGCAGGAGAAAAATAATTTGTTTTCATGGATGGATTGGTATCTGACTCAACCCTGGAGAATGGGGATGGACAGAGAAGAGGATCCAGAAATAGTAATAATAGCATATAGTTGCATAGCATTTACTACCTTCCAGGTGCTGTTCTAAGTGCTCTCCATGTATTAACACATCTTATAATTGTATTAATAGTTAATAAGGTGATTATTATCTTCACTTCTGAGTTAAAAAAGCTGAGACACAAATTTGTTAAGTGATTCATTCCAAGTCTCCCATCTAGTAAATTGTGGTACAGCTATTTAAACTCAGGCTTTTTGGCCTCAGAGTCTCCCTCCTTAATCACTATGCTCTTCTGCCTCTAATTAATGTGATATAGTCTGTGGAAACAGTAGAATAGGAGAAGTTAAGAAGGTTAAAATCACAGAAGCTTTTGAAAGGGAAGCAGAGGCATTCATATGTTATCGATGTGAGTATAAACCAGTTCAGTCTTTTTAGAAAATAATTTGCTGGTACAATATTGGATCAAGAATTTCAGTAATCACGCTAAATATTTGTCCTAAGGAATTTGGGAGGCAGTTATCTATGGGCCACACATTTTGGTATGTCTTGCAAGCAGGCGTTAAATGCCTTATTATTCTGGACTATTTTTTCAAGGAGGTTTGCATAGCACAGCAGCGTTGGCATATAGACATAATATCTCTCCTCTGATCAAATGGCTGGTCTATTTATTGTCCAGTATAATAATGTCTCCCTTTGGAGCAAAGTTTGACAAGTTTGCTTGCAGCTCATTATGGAAGGTTGGGTTTCTTAAGCTCAGGGTTCCTTAGCTGTGATACAGAGTCACTCCCTGTGCATCATCCATCTGGGCCTCTCAGCATTACTCAGGTGGGCCTTAGGGACCAAGGAGGACTGATGTGAAATGAAGCTCATGCTGCTTACTGTGTCCTAAGCAGTAAGTCCTTTGTCTGACCCAGGAGTGTCATGTCTGCTGCCAGCATCCGGTAAACTGTGGCAGGCTAACTTGTTAACTTCCAGGGAGGGCAAAATCTTAGACCCTTTACCATTCTTGACAAAGGGATCATCATTAGAATTATCAACAAAGCATTATGTATAATCACTGGAAAGAAATCCAACTATCCAATAATAAGGGAATAGTGTAGTAAATCAAAAGACATTTATATAGTGGAATATTAATTCCATAGCCCTTAAATATCATGGTTTTAAAGATTTAAAGACTTGGGAATAAGCTCATGAAAGTATTATTTTAAAATTACACTATGGAAATGATACATATAGTAAGATCTCAATTTTGCAAAATGTGTTTGTATGTTTAGAAGAAAACTGAGATAAAATATCCAAAATGTAAAATATTGTTACATATAGGTTGTAGAATTATAAGTGATGTTATTCTTTCCTTTTTCTATTTCTGTATCTTTCAAGTTATTCTATAATGAAAATACATTACTTTTATAATGAAGAAAAATACATGCTATGATTGAAGTCAAACATTTGACATGATAGAATAGGCAGAATAGATACTGTATATTTTCTTGAGAGGACAGTAATATGAGGATATGTTTAAAACCCAAGCAATCAAAGAAGATCTGGTTTTCATTAAAATGCACATATACAACATAACTGAAAACCATTAAAATGAAAGCAAAAATAAAATTCCAAGTTATAACAGAGGGATAGAGGAAACATGGCTATTTTAGAAATTCTAATTTCAGGAAACTTAATCCATTTGAACAAAATCTAAGCTCATCAAAGCCTCTTGTTGTCTAATAAAAAGGAATTAAGTCAGTTAATCATAAGAAACAATGTTTGCATACCGAAGTACTGCAAGATGAAATGATTGTATGTCTGACATTTGCTTTAAAATATTCCAGCAAAAAATAAATAATTAAAAATAAAGTGGGAGGAATAGTTGAACTAACCCCAGCAAAATATTGATAGCTGTTGAAGTTGTGTGTTGGTTACATGGGACTTATTCTGTCGATTTTGTGTATGCTTGAGAATTTTCATGAGAAAAAAATCAACAAAATATCACCGATTTATATAGTTTTAAAACAATATCTCTCATCCTTGGCTGCACATTAAAATCGCTTTGGAACTTTAAAAAGTACTGATGCTTGAATCTCACCGCCTCTGATTCTAATTGACTTGGTTTTAGGTGTGGCTTAGGCATCAGGATTTTTAAAATCTCTGAGGTGATTCTAATGTGTAGCTAAGTGGACTGCGTTAGGTAGATCTTTATTTTAAGGAGCATTGACTATAATAATGGACATTTTTTGTCGCAATTCCTAAAAAAATGTGGCTATGTTTTCTGTTATGTTAATTCACAGAGCATCTCTCACTAAAAAGCAAGAATAAGCTAATTATTTTTCTTATGCAGGTAGTTCTACTGAGTACCGGAATAACATGGTGTAGGGACATACCTTAATGATTTTCTCACTTGATAAGATGATAAAGTTTCAGTGATTCTAAAGAATGAATAACTAACATATCCCTTTCAAATATTAGTTGAGTAAGAAGAGTGTTAACTGATGTAGAGAGGGTAGTTTAAAACATTAGCATTTTACAATTTTCTTAAAGTAAGTCTTGTTCATTTTAGAAAACTGAGAAGAATAGTTAGAGATATAGAAGAAAATGATGAGCCGTAGCTCCGTTATCCATGGTAAATACTGATAATGTTTTATGCATTTGATTTCAAATTTATTTTAACTTTCTGTGGAAAAATTTGAAACATAAATGTAGGGATAGTCGTATCGTAAAGCTCTGGTTTCCCATCACTCATCTTCAGTAATTATCAACTCATGATCAATCTTATATATCTGTGATTCTCTTCCACTTTATCCTCCCCCTCACTGGATTATTTTGAAGCAAATCTTGTGTATCATTATTTCATCTATAAATATTTTAGTTTGTATTAGGGCAAATAATCTTCAGGTCATTAACATGTATCTGAGGTATTGGTATTCTATGTTGACTGAAAGAAGATCCATATGCTACAGTTCCTAATTCTGTAGTTGCCAAAGATGGTGTTGTGTTATAAAAGTAAAAATCTGGCTTATATCCTTGAGCTGCAGAAGGATCTGCTGGCAGGACCGAGACTTTTCTCGGAAAGTAACTCCATCAGTTTAAATGATGAAATAAGTAGTAGACTGAAATCCAAGAAACCCAGAGCTCTACCCATTAACCAGGCTTTAATTTGGAGGATTTTGAGGATTAGAGTTACCTAATATTTTGTTTTATAATAACCTAAATTGGTCTCTTGTTCTCATTTTCTTTAGAGCCAGGTAGTTTCCCAAAGGGTGTGGCAGATTAATTAGTCAAAGTGTATTTTGGTAAGATTAACATGGAGGCAATATGTTAGAAAGGAGTTGAAGACGGGAAAATCATCTAAGAAGTTACTCAATTTTTTGTGGCCTGAGCTGATGAAAACCCAGTGTTGAAGAGGCAAAACTTAGCATATTATTTATAGTAGAAATTAGCAAAGCTTGGCGATACTTTGTTATAGGAGTTAAGAGAAGGGAATAATCAAATATGCCTTCATCCTGACCCTGGGGATCTAGCATAATACCATGCTCTTGGCAGAAAGAGTGAAGTGAGACGAGCAAGGAATGATGGGGGAAGAAAGGGATGGATTAGTCCATGTTAGTGTACCAAGTTTAAAGTAATAGCATGGCCTCCAAGAAGGTATATTTTGTGGGCTGCTGAAAGTGGAGGACTGGAGTTCAGGTGATATATGAAAGCTGGAGATCTGTCTCTGAAGATTACTCATGAAACTATAAGGCTGATTGAATTTTTACAGGGAATATTTGCTTAAGGGGGAGAGCATGTGACTAAAGACAAGTCCTTTCATAATATTAATTATGAACAGGCAGGAATTGAGGACATGAAGGTCAGCAAATAAGAAAAAAATCTTGCCTCCAAGATTTTTGTTGATTAGTTGAAGACAGATAATTTAAAAAGTTATATTCTAGTTGGGTAAGTGTAAAGATACAGGAACACTCAAGAAGAGTACATAATCTAACTTGGGTGTTAGTAGAAAGATCTAGGAAGCCTTCTTGAAGGGGAATGAAAATTGCTTCTTAAACGATACAAAAGAATTAGTGGGTTGCTTTGAGGAAGGGAGCATGAGACAGTGGCATACCGTGCCAAATGGGCAGCAATAACCAGAGACATGGAGGTCAAAGGAAGCCTGGTTCATGTAAGTAGTCATCATCATTTCATTATACTTGAAATAGATCAGGGCAGAAAATGAGCTTGTAGATCTGGGTGGAGACCAGATTGAAGGGACTTGCGATTTATACAGGGGAGTGAACTGGCTGGATTTGCTTCTCAACACAGGACTTCTGCAGCTCACTGTAGGATGAACTTGTTGGGAAGGCAGGCTTGGGAATAGGAAGTTAGTTATGTGGATTTTGTAGTAGACTAGTTTTCACTAAGTGAATGGGAATAAGGATGAACGTGAAGGGACAGATTTGAGAAATATTCAGGAAATAAAATCGACAGGATTCATTAAGTTATTTATGGAAATTTAGGGACAGTGCGTCAGTGGGAGTTTCTGGTTTGGTGGATGGTTCTGCCTTTAGCTGCAATAATAAATACAGCAAAAGAGCATGTATATTGGATTAGATGATTAATTCCATTTTGGACCTTTTGAATTTAAGGTGCCAGTGGGCTATCCACACGAAGATTTCCAACAGACAGTTGAATATCTGAAGGTTGAGTGATTAGTCTACGTTTGAAACCCAAATCTGGGAGCCATTCCCATAACAGGTAGTCCTGAAATTCTAAGAGTAGGTATTCTCTTTAGTATCAGCCTATGTTCATAATCAATATGAACGTGCTAAGTGTATACTGAGCAAACTACCACAGACCAAAATGTGAAATGAACTCTATTTAACCTGTTTAATTTGCTTAATTCTGATCTGACCTGAACCATGCTTTAAGAACTGAAGTATGAACCTAATCAGAATCTTTTAAAAATGTTATCTACCCCCCCAAATTAATCTTAGCACCAACGTAGCATATAAAATATCATTTGAACTGAATTGGTAGACCATTAACTTGGAGTTCTGAGAACTGGGTGGCTGGTGTACACAGGACACTGTATTCATTGCAAAAGACTTCAAAGGCAGTCCATATAATGATTTTGGCAATAAAAAGAATGTAATTTTTCCTCTCCCAGCTCAAGCTCAAGTCATCCAGGGAGAAAAATTACTCCCAGATGAACTTACAATTGCCAGCAATCCAAAATTTAACCAAATTGGATTCTCACACACTGTGTTTGGAAGGAAGACTGACAAAATGTTCTTTCACTAGATTCTAGGAAGCCTAGGGCTTACTTAACTGCAGTGGCCCTGGAAAATGATTACTGCCAAAGATCAAGAGTAATTAAGTCTAATGCTGTTCATTTGTGAGAGTTTTCCAATAATAATTTTGGTAAGTGACATCTTATATGATGAAAACAAAAATAAGAGAGTATGAACTGTAGAATGATGAATAAGGAAACCAAGATTGCAGTATTTTGAACTTCGATTCATCATTTAGTTGGAATTTCATTCCAAAAACAGAGTTGATCAATAATCATGGCAAATAGTCTCCATTGCTTTCATAGTGCTTACAGTGTATGAAGCGTTAGTCTAAATACTTCATATACCCTCACACCACCATATTCGAAGAGTAGTTATTAACCGTATTTATCATGCAGGGAAACTGAGGCAAACAGAGGGTAAGTAAATTTGCCCAAGATCACATAGCTAGTAGTTGGTGGAGCAGGTAGTGTGCCCACTGATTCTATGGTAGACCCAGGTGCTGTGCCCTTAGATTCTGTGGTAGGTGCTGGTGGTGTGCCCTCCGATTCCGTGGTAGCCCTGGGTAGTCTGCCTTACAAGTCAGTGGTACACTCAGGTGGTCTGCCTTCAGAATCCATGTTCTCAATCACAATTCTAGTTTAAATGTTAGTGAATACAACTGGTAAACAGGTTATCTCTGTATTGTGGTGTTTTGTAAAATATGGAGATGACATGATTCTTGCCCCTTAAAAACATGCAGTCTCTAGCACTATTTCCTAAATAATTTGCATTGCAGGGGCTCCTGAGTGGCTTAGTCGGTTAAGTGTCTGCCTTCGGCTCAGGTCGTGATCCCAGAGTCCCTGGATCTAGCCCCGAGTCAGGCTTCCTGCTCAGTGGAGAACCTGCTCCCTCTCCCTCTGCTGCTCCCCCTGCTTGTGATCTCTCGCTCTCTGTCTGTCAAATAAGTAAATAAAATCTTAAAAAAAATAATTTGCATTGCAACACACTACAAAGATTCTTTTGATTTAATTTTCCCTACTGCTGTATGAAGGTGGTATTAGCACGTGTTTCTTATATCTAAAAATGAAGAAAATTTTTTAAAATGAAAAAATTTAAATTGTTTCTTTAAGGTAACTTTACCTTATAGTGATATACAAATTATGTGTAGGGATTACTAATTTTTGGAGATTTTGTAAGGATGTCAATGTGCAACAGCATATGTAAATACTTTGCTCTTTACCCAAGAAATGTACTGTAAGCAGAAATTATTTTAATCAAATAATTCAAAAGGTAGCAGGTGTGGCTGCTATTTAAAGTTTTCTTATGAAATACTTTCACTTTTTAATTATAAAGATAATATAGAATCACATGATAGAACGTTTGGAGATAAAGTATGAAAATCCATAAACCCAGCAGCTATTATACCTTAGAGTCTTACTTCATTATACTCTTCTCCTGTGTACCTAGTCTTACATTATTGTGGTAATAGTATACTTACAATTTTGTACTTTAAGAAGTTTTAGTTTTATTCTTAATATTATTGAAGATCCTTGTTTTTGTAAAAATGAAGAGTAGTCAGTTGTCTTTCAGTTAAATCCATATTTTCATATTCTGAGTTTGCTTTGTAGTTTTTACCAAGTTCATATATTATAATTAGAAACATTGTTGTGTTCTCTTTTCTATGGTGTTCTTCACCCATATGTCCATTCAAGCCTGGGCTTTCCTCAGCTAGGCACAGTCAGGTCCGCGGATGCCCCCTGTCTGCGGGCTCCGTCTTGCGCAGTACCTGAGCCATTTTCACCTGGGTCGCGGATACATCCTTAGCTTCAGATCCACTGATTAATGGGACTTGGAATTAGCTTTATCCATCCCACATATTGGATTCATGTGCACAGCTGTTTAGACTCCTGCTGTCAGTTGACCTTCCACCCCTCAGGTCCCTCTATTGCCAGTGGCCATAAGATCAGCCCCAGACCCTCACTTTCCTGCTTTCCCATCATCTCTCCTCTTTCTTTAATTGCCAGTTTTAGCTGACATGGCCAGGTTTCCTCTCCTTAGTTTCCCCCTTCCCCTGGATGACTCCCCTTCATCCTGTAGGCCCCTTCTGGGCCTTTGTTACCCCTTTCTTAGTTCTTGCCAGTTTTATCCCTTGCATATTCCTAGTTGGACTTTGGCATCTGACACCTGTACAAGATTTTGCAGGGTCACATCCTGACTTCTGAATGGGACTTCTTGGAATCCTTACTCTTCTTTATTCATTGCATTCAACCTATGTCTTGCCCAAGTTATGCCCTTTGGACTTAGTTCCTTTGACTGGCTCATTGTCTTTGATGGTGGGTGCTGTAGGGGCTCTGCTCCTTTGGTGGCTACTCTGTTCTGGGACCAGGCCTCTACCCGTCTCTATTCTCTTTCCCTGTGGCTTTTTTTGCAGAAACCTGAGACTACCCAGGACATTGTCAGCATGGTTTTTCCCAAAGACCAATTACCAATTACAAGAGAGTAAAAGGAAAATTGTAATGCATGTGGTTACTTTTTAAAACATTTATTCACTGATTTTTGTTAAATTTTTAAAATCCTTTTTACAACTGAACTATGTATCACTTGAAGCAAAAGGAACGCCTGTCAGTGTCACGTCCAGACGTCTTTTTACTGTGTAGGCTGTAGATGCAGTGCGTGTTGTGTCTAGTTTAACATGACTGTAACACAGGAAATAAAAGAGTCCATCAATACAGACTAAATTAAAATTGGAGTTGCATAAATAGAATCTATGGTGAGCTGTTTTTGAGTTGCCTCATTTATTCTACTTATTGATGAATTTTCATAACTTACTCCTTGAATAAATTATCCAAGAATCAGCCTGTGATTTTCTTTATATATTACTTCATATTTGTATAAAGGTACTGCCATAATAAAATCTTATAATGATTACTGTTTTTACTACTTGGTTGGGCTGGATGTTTTTTATAATGATTACTGTTTTTACTATCCAATTGGACTGAATTTTTAATTTACAATTTATATAAAAATGGAACAACAGTATGAGTCTGCTGTTAAAAGGGGCTCAATAATTCTTTCATTTCTTCAACTCGAGGATCATTCAGATCCTTTCCTTCCTTGTCATACATGTTATCGGTAACATGATTAGAATATACAACTGCTTTCCTCTAAGATATCAAATTTGGGCATTCACTTCTTTAATTTCAACCTCCTGACATTATGCCATTCTTATTCTCACTGACTGTATGTGCAATCATGTGGCATGGCCAGTTACAAGATGCAGCAAGTAGAGAGATTCTGTGACAGTTATTGGAACGAGAAAACTGCAGGCAGTTGACTCAATTAAATGTGCCATTTCCATGGTATACAGTTGAGCTGTCCAAGTGATCTGATGATGTGGGTCATAATTGAAGAAAGTTATTGGCCATGGAGAAATCCGTGGAAGAACTAATGAAAGATCCCAGCTATTGGAAGAACGTGGCAATGGAAAGTCTAGTTAAAAATCAAGTCTAGGCAGGCTAGTAGTTGATTTTAATTTAATTTGTTCAGACTGACTGTTACCTATCACTTCTTCCACACCAACCTCAGAGGTCCCAAATTATATCACTCTTATGACCAATTTAAAGGATTTCCAGCATTTTCTCTGCATTGCATGGGTTTGTCTCTGGGGTAGCTATATAATATATGTGCAGAGGAAGAGTTGTGAAGAAAAGGAGGAGAGTTCAAGTTAGGTGAAGGTCTAGATCCCCTATTCCTTGTTTACTCAGTAGTGTTTTTATGTATTTTACATATTGGAATTTTGTGTAAGAATTTTTTTAAGGAAGGTGATTGCTTCAAGAAAGTTTGAGAATTAATCCCTCCATCTTTTTCAGATACAGAGGGTCTGTTTAGTGCTGTCTCCTCTTTAGCTGTTGATGAGACAGCTGCATTGAGCACCTGTTGAGTGCCAGGCCCTGTAGCACTGTCCTAGGCATCCTAATCATCTGTTGGGCTAGTGAATAATCTCTGCTCTGCAATCTTAGTTTTTCCCTGTGGTTCTGCACACAACTCACTTATTTTTATCTTCACATTTTTGGATGACCTTATTTATAATTTCTTTTAAAGATTTTATTTATTTATTTGACAGAGAGAGAGAGAGAGAGTACAAGCAGGGGGAGCAGCAGGCAGCTGGAGAAGCAGGCTCCCCGCTGAGCAAGGAGCTGGCGTCATACCTGTGTGAGGTTTGGGGAGTCATCCTGGCTGAGCCTCAATTTTCTGATTTGTACAGCCAATGCCATTATTTTCCCAACTCTACTAGGATTGAAAATAAATAAATAAATAAATAAATAAATAAATAAATAAATAAATAAATAGATAGAGGGAGAGGGAGAGAGAGAGCAAGCGTGAAAGTATGAGTTTGTTGACTACGCATGTATAAAGAATAGCATTGTTTTTTATTGCTGTAATCGGCATCTTCAAGACTGTTTTATAACTTTTTATTGAAGGGCTTGCTTGTTTCTATGGAAGATTTACTGATCAGTACTCAGTCGTTCCTTGTCCTCACATCAGACACCACCTTTGATCTTATGTTTTTATCATGGCACAATCGTTCCAGCAGTCCCTGTATCTCAAAATCTCACAAGCACCTAATCCTTTCTCCTCCTTTTAAGTCCTACTGTTATCACATTTTTTCAGGCCTTTGTTGCAACTGTCTCGATTATTATAATAATCTCATAATTAGTCCCCCTGTCTTTAGTGTTTACTACTTCTGCTGTGTCTTCTGCTGTGGGGGTTTTGTTGAATCATTTTTGCTTTCTGTTTCTCTTCTCCCAACAAAGCATAACCTCCTTGCCTGTGAAACTTGAGTGTCCTCCTACTGCGTGTACATCGCAGGTAAGACTTATCCTTCTTGCCTTCAAGGTCCTCTACAATATATACGTAATCTGCATTTGCGGCTCTTCCTTTTACAACTCCTCCTCTGTGAACCACCCTCTTCAGCTAAACTCTTTGTTCTCCAAAAGGATGTTGACTGCTTTTACTTCTGAATCTTTCTACAGGTTCTTCTGTCTGTCTGGAATGTCTTCACTTTGTTGGAAAACTACTGATCAGTTCTGTGAAGCCATTTGAAAATGGAAGTATTTGTAATTTTTCCTTAAAAAAAATGTGCTTATGACTCTTCTCTCCTGAACCCATCATATCCCTGCTCTTACTTCTTCATCTCCCAACTACTCCATGTCTGTATAGTACTAAATAATTGTGTTAAATAGCTACCTCATTTTTAAGCTTAACTTGATTATTGTGTATCTATCTCTTTGTGAACTTTATTTTGAAAGAGAGTCAGCTCCATGATCAAAAAGTTGTTAGTGGCAGTAACACAGTTTCATCTTATAGGTTGTATCCTGCCATGTTATGCCTACGAGAAGGAAAACTGGCTTTCAACTGGTTTTACTCTTGAAAATATAGGGCACCATTTTAATACTCCCTCTTTTCTTTTTTTTTCTTTTTTTTTTTTTAAAGATTTTATTTATTCATTCAACAGAGAGAGAGAGACAGCCAGTGAGAGAGGGAACACAAGCAGAGGGAGCTGGAGAGGAAGAAGCAGGCTCCCAGCGGAAGAGCCTGACGTGGGGCTCGATCCCAGAACGCCGGGATCACGCCCTGAGCGGAAGGCAGACGCTTAACGACTGAGCCACCCAGGCGCCCCAATACTCCCTCTTTTCTTGATAAGATGCAGGAATATGTAGTAAGAGAATTATTTCAGCTGTGTTGGTGTTTATATTCATATTGAAATATAGTTGAATGAAAATACTTTTTAATCAGAAACTGACATTTTATAGAAAAAGTAAATTTACTCACTCCTGGAAAAATGTCTTGCCTGCTCTTGCCTTTGATTAATCTTCAGAGAGACATTTCTTTTTGTTTGTAGTTTGTATATCCCTATTTTAAGGAATTAGGATCTGTATCAAGTTTTTTGGTATTACTACAAGTCAGCCAATCCTTTACTACTTTAATGTTGTTAACCATTCACTCTTTTAATTGTTTTTTTAAATGCCAGAAAATAAAAAGAAAACCCCACCCTATATTAATATAACTTTATGGTTAAGATTTTACATTCACAAAAGTCCAGAAATTCAAAGTTTTATAGTTCCCAAAAGAATCCTAATTCAGTCACGTTGCATAAACTGATATTAAGGCTGAAATGTATCATCATTACAGTAATGCAAAATACTCATATATGCATGAGGACACAGTTATGGTTGCTGAGGGAACCATAATTTTGGATTTTCTGAGTTTTTTTGCACATACAATTTCAACCATAATGTTAAGTTAATGCAGTTTTTTTCATTGACTCTGAAGTAATATATTTGTTGCTATGTTTATCTTAAAAATAAATTTTCATTGACTCTATTTTTTTCTTCTGTATATCTATAAACCTGTACTTACAGAGATCCGATGTCCCTACAAAGAGAACTACCTAAGGAATATTTCTATATAAAAATAGTTTTTCGCCTCATGTATACTCATATTCTTTCTGCTTTTCTCTCACACACACATACACACACAGCCTCACACACTTATGTTACATTCTGGCACATTATAGAAGCAGGTAGCATATCCACTACCTGCTGTTGAAAGTGTTGACGATACTGAATTATTTATTCTATCTTCTACACTCTCCAAAATCGTTTTGGGTACTTTGACACATTTTGGTCTCTTCCATATGGATACTTCATGGTGGCAGAGTTGCCAGATGCTCAGGTTTTGTGACAGTCTTAGTTTTTCAAGGACTGTTGGAATATTCTTGGGAGAATCTCGCCTTGTTACTGAATCCTATGGAGTGGCAAAATACTAACATTTCTTTGAAAGTGTTTTTTAAGACAAGGAGTTATTACAAAAAAGTTATTAGACTGTCCCATTTGAGTGTATTTAACTTTGGGCACTTAGTAAGGGAGCAGTTTGTTGTGAAATTCATGTGTAATGAGTTGGCATCTCTAATAATGAGTAATAATAGCAGTATATATAAATTTGGGGATTAAAACAAAGTAATTTAAAATATCAAATGTTAATTCTCCTATAACTTCAGCCTTTTGTTTATATCTCGGTTGCCAAAATACAAAGATGAAGAGCAGGATGTCAAGTCTATCTTATCTTATTATCCTCTATCTATCTATCTATCTATCTATCTATCTATCTATCTATGAATGAAATAGATACATATTTCAAATATATATTTCATATATATAAAAATGTGCTGAATATTTGCTTAATTAAATAGAATGCAGATATTTATAGTCCCAGATATTTGCTTTTTTCCTCTGCAATATTAATAGAAACTCACAATCTTCCCCCTTTCCAATCCCTGCCCTTCACACATACCGAACTAGAAATTTTTGTCATCTTTTAAGGTCCTTCTCAAGCATTATCTCCTTTAAATCCTTTCTGGCTCTCCTGGGCCAGTCTGACGTTAGTTACTTTCTTGCTTCTCTGGGGGCATTCTGTATATTTTCTGACATTCCCAGACCACGACTATATACAAATACAAAAGGAAAGAAAGGAAAGGACTGACTCAGAAGGGGTGCATCCATGCTGTGCTATGTGAACATGTCTTACATGGTGGGAGGAGGCTTTGGATGGCTTTTAGGTGACCTATGGTGTGTGACCCTCAGACACAGGCAATGAAAAATTCAAATAACACTGAGCCTCAGATATCTGTAAGGAGGCTGTCGTGCATGTTTACACCCTTGTTCGAGTACTTCTCTGTATTGTGTGGAAAGAAAGGGAGGAACATGGTCAAAGACAGGTTTTCTGTTTTTTTTTTTCCCTCAGTGAATGGGCTTTCCCCCCCCATTAAATGGAGACCATTTTAATCCCAACATCAAACCTGAAGCTGCTCCCATCATTGGAATGAGGCAGGCTCACAAGCAACACCCGTGACCAGTTTCCTTTCTGTCACTGACTCTATACTGGTCCCAGCTTTCCTCTGACTGGCTAACCCAGAGCAGGTGACCTCCTGTTGTGCTCCTCAGTCACCTAGTAAGCAGTTGTGGCCTGAGGCAATTTATGAGCTGTCATATTCGGTGAACCCCACGTAGAGTATAGTTATCAAGGGTGAGACCGAGAAAAACATATCTTAGAAAGTTACTGTGCTATGTAGGTTGGTTGAATGGCATAAATACTTCATTTTTAGATCATCTTAACAATATTGCTTATATAGTGTTTTGTACTTTTCACCTGTTCTTTCCTCCTGTACCTATGTATATATTAGTTACTTAAAAAAAAAAAAAGAGGGCAATCATTTAAGTTGTGATCAAGGGAAGCATGTGAAGAAAATGTTTTTATTTGTAAAACTTAGAAAGCCATGTAGATTTTTAAATTTTCCTTTTACTCTACTAAGATCAGAAGTTTTAGTTTTTAAAAAGCTACCTTTCAGATGGTTTTCCCATGGTGATATAGACTAGGAGGCACATTCGTAGAATTTTTACATTGTTGGCTTGATGAGAAAGAGCATTAACAAATCAATGTTTATAAAAAAATCTCATCTTTTAAAAAAGAAGGTATGAAAGAGTGGGACACAGTGTTGGGACTCACACCTTCAGATTCTCTTTCTACTGCAGATGTACAATATTATTTAATATTTCACCATCCCAGATACTTTTTGAGTGCCTACTGTGTACAGTATATTTCACTGGATTTGACTTTTGTAATTAGTTATCTAGTGATACCCTTATAATTAAAGTGATGTGTAAAATAGCAAAACATTGGGGATACTAACTAAATTATTTGTGGGGAGGTATTTCTTCAGATGGCATATTAAGCACCAAATTCAGGGAAGATTTCAAAGAACTGTCTTGGACTTGCCAAAACAAACATAGGAGAAATAATCAAAACACAGGGATAATCTCTATGAACAGCATAACAACAAAATGTCACAAATCAAATGATAGAACAGCTCAATAGACTACAGGATTCTGGGAAGCAAATTTAAAACAAATACTCATAAGCACCAAAAAATTTAGGTCTTATGACCGATTATAGAAAGACTGAATATTTAGGAGACACTTTATTTTGTGCATGTTAATTTTAGCAGTAGATGTGACTCAGTAAAAATAGCAAGTTACCATATTTTTCCTTGTTAGCTTATTCGTTATTTGGGCACAGAATACCTTACTTTCCATGGTTGTCAGGGGTAGTTTACTTGATATACCAGGAGGCAGTTACTATTATTGTTGTTGTTGTATTGTTATGATTGCTTTAACTATTCCCGTGTCATAATATTCAGGCCTAAAGGATGATACTATCTAAAAGCCACTCTGTGTTTGTCTGTAGTTGTTCCTCAGGCTTGTGCCTGAACTGAGCTTTATGTATCTCTTTGAGCAGTAGTCTTTCTGGCTTGACTGGTCAGTGCGTCCTTAAATGTGTGTAATCTTAGACAACATATGAAGTGTTGGGTTAGAGTAATGATAGGACCTATATCCATTACTTTGGGTCTTTGGTCTTCCAACTTTATAATATTTAGAAAAGAACTCCAGGGACTCATGAGTGGCATGAACTAAAGGGCAAAGAACATTCCAATATAAAATGATATGCTGCTGTTAAGGAATAGTCTACGATAGATTAATCATGAGGTGAATTATAAATATTTCACATACTAATTATATTAGTTTATGGAGATAAAACACCAGATGAAGTGTTCCCAGCACACTCAGCAAGTTAGATGTGCTTTGCATGTTAATTGACTTAGTTCTTCAAGGCTGATGATCATGAATCCCTGAAGATGACAGAAATTATTATCATGATATTGTACATTCCTGATCTTTGTGCCAGGTTGACACCTACCTTCCCCCAAGGGTTCCTTTTCTTTGGATCGTATCGTGAGTCCTTGATATATTAGAATGGTGAAGCAGAGAACAGTGCCTGAGGTATTATTAGGGACCCTAAAAAAAGTAATGGGTTCAATCAAAAATGGCATCAAATAATGCATCCTAGACTTGTGTTGTGTGCTCAAGGTAGAAGGCAAGTTCTTTCTTTGGGGGACATGAGATGCTTCCCAACTTGTTTTAATAGTAGGAGTAAATATCATATTGAACACTTGACTATATGTAGAGAATCAACCAGTTTGATTTTCTCAGTGTCATTGAGGTTATAAATGACTGACTCATTCATTCATTCATTCATTCATTCACTTATTTGAAAACATTTATTGAGCATCTGAGATTGGATAGTGAATAAGGAAGATTCAGGGCATGTCCCAAGAGAATTTAAAATCCAGAGTGGTACCTGTCATGATAGGGAAACTATAGGATACTAAAGAAAAGAACAGTAGATCTAATTTTTCTCATCAAGGAATATATACTTCAATGGAAGAAAACAAGATAACATACGAAATATTAGAGAAACATGTAGAACAGTTGTGTAAAATTATGTAACAAACCAGAACCCACATTTCTAATGGACACATTTGGTGACCAGGCCCTTTAGTTCAATGAAATCTCCAATGCAGTTTCTTTCATTAGTCTATTATCTGTTATCTTTAGTTACCTACTAGGCACTCCACTTATATTCCACATTTGTAGAACCTTTCCCTTCATTTGTTATCTATTCCAACCACTGATTTGTTTTCTCCTTTTGTATTAAGTAATGTTACCACTGTCCATCTGATCGCACAAGCTAGAAACAGCGTTACCCTTAGCCTGTCCCTCCAGTAACCACATCAATATTGCTGTTATCTTCGTTGCTTTTAAGATCAGCTGCTTCTCTCTAGCCCAGTGCCTGACCATATCCTTGTTATTTCAGTAGGCTGACTCCTTCGTGTGACTTGGAGTGGCCACCTTGGTCGTATGTCTCCAGGAGATCCTTCACTGATGGTCACTAGCTTTCCACTAATTTGTCTAACAGTGTAATCACTCAGTATATATGTGATGAATGAAGGGATGAAATAAAACTATTCACGTTAGTATGGTTCTTCTTTATACCATTTATATTTTTGCTTCTCCAACACAGATGATAATGAGAAATACAATTAACGGGAACCATTGAGTCACATTCTAATCATAGATGACTCAAAATCAAGGTGGAATAATTGAAAAAATAGAGGCTTTGGGTCCAGATCACTTGGATTTGGATCTCCCCTCTGCCTCTTAGTAACTGCTGTTGCCTTAGCACATAACCAAACCTCTCATGCTTTAGTTTCTTAAACAGTAAACTGGAAATAGTAAGACACATCTCTGAGGATGATTAAATTAGATGATATATGTAAAAAAAAAAACCAACCCTTGCATTATTCATAGTTCCTTGTCTTCCTTTAGAAGATGATCACATGGCTGTTGGACAACCATGGCTTTAAACAAATTGGTGTTATCTTTGGATATATATAGAGCAACCTCCCTTATTTTGAGAGTGGTAGTGATGGTGATACTTTGATTCCTCATCCTCTCATTTTACTACCATTTCTCTCAGCCAACGAGTATTCATCACTCAGTTAAGAATAATAAGAACAAATAAATCATTGTTAGTATAATTATAAATGTACAGTGGATCCCCGTATTGCTAACAGATAAAGTGTGAGCTTAGAAAACTTCTTATGCTATATTTGGGTGCTTCTAGGTCTGATGGACCTTTCCAGTTTTATTTGATTACTTACTTTTTTTTAAACCTTAAACTTTAAGCAACCATCCCTTCTCTCTGACTGAATGCAAATAGCACTGATCATTCCAGACCCAAGACATCAGGACACAGGACTCCCTTGATACCCTCGATAAACTTGACCTTTCCTGGTCTTCCACTGCTCTTCGTTTTCTCTTTCACCTTGGAACTGATAGTCTTTAGTACCTCTCCGTTCTTTTATAATCAGTCTTGCCCTGCTTTGTGACATTTCTTGGGCAGGACAGAGCGTTACTTCTCTTTTTTCTTGTTATTTAATGTTTCCTGTATTTATGGCTTATTTCACCCGTTATATTGTCAGCTTCTTTTGAACGGGGGTGTTATCTTGTACTTCTTAGTTTGTCAAGACTTAACAATATTTTGATTTGTAGACTGATAGATTGTCTAAAACAGATATATCTATAAATGTTCTGAGTGGTTCATATTCCCTTATGTCTTATAAGAATACTCTTAATAGAGTCTGGTCCCAGAATACGTAAAAAATGTTTAAGTATACACAGTAAAAATTTTAATTTATTTCTAATTTTTTTCATTACTAGACATACACTCCCTTCCTGTTTCTTCCTTTCTAGTTACCAACATAATTACTGGGTGTCTTTTATAGATTAGACACAATACCAAGAATTAAAAGACTTGAGAGTTAGCTTGAATAACTTGAGACACCTAAATTTAAGAGGCTCCTTTAGTTAAAAAAGCTCAAGTGTATATATAATTTGTCTCCTTAGGCAGCTGTGAGGCAGGTCAGAGTGCTGATGACTGTAGAGTGGATATGTGTTAAGAAACCACTGGGAGATACTGTTCAGTGGCATGTCCTACCTATAGACTTTGATTCCCTGCCTTCTGGACACGTGTTCTTTACACAGTATTCTCCTGGCCGTAGTGATAAACACAGGAAGGGAACATTACATGGTGGAGGAAAAAAGCAAAACTGATTACTTGATGCTACCCTATGGGACAGCTTTTGGGAAGCTGGATACTTTATTTAACAGTCTGTAAATTACCCATCACAGGAACCTGGAAATTAAATGACTACATTTCCTTTTCCTTTAGATAAGACTTCCATCTTGTATTTTTAATTGTTTTAGCAAATGGAAACATTTTGTTATGTGTGTTCTTGAAAGTTTTTGAAAATCCATAGCATTTAAACGTGCAGTAGAAATGGTCTAATTAAGATGAAGTAGCTGACAACTAAAGCATAGTGTGTTAAAATGAGTTTTGCATATCAATGATTAATGAATATTAGAACTCTGTTATCATTCTACACAGGTTTTACAAATTAAAGAAATATATATTTAAGCCAAAGACTTTTGAAGGGTTTGGTAATAATTTTCATTTATGCATGTATGTGTTATTGAGCTCCTATTATATTAAAACATTATCATCACACTTTGGAAGTGCAAAAGTGAAGGGAACGGTAGTGCTCCTCTCTTTCACATCTTATATCCAGTTCATCAGCAAATCCTGACGTCAGCCCCTTCTCGTTGCTGCCAGCACTACCATCTTGACCCAAGCCACCATCACTTCTTTTCTCTTCCCCTTACTGTTCTCCCGTCTTCTGAAGTGATTCCTTCCAGTCTGTTTTCCATATAGTAGTCAGTGTGAAGTTTTCTGATACTAAAAAGTAATAAAACATCTCATGAAATACATAAACAAATGTAGTAGAAATACAAGAGGTTATGCAAGAAAATTTTTAAGCTTCATAGATATGTGAATATAAGAGTCATACCCTGGTTGAAGATACTATGACACATCACATCATGAAATCTGTTAAAAACTATGTTTCAGAAATAATTTTTAACATAGTAAAACAGGATATTAACTATTAGAAGCAAAAAATAAAACTATGCAGTAATGACAATAATGTATATATACTACAAAGTGAAAAGAATAAAAGTGAATATATCCTATATGCATGCAAAACTTTGTCATTTCCCTTCTTAAAAATCCTCAGTCTCTTTCCCATTGTTCTTACCATAATATCCAAAAATATTTTCATAATAAGGCCTTTTCTTCCAAAGGCTTCCAGACATCCTGACCCTCTTCTCTGTCCACTTTCTCAAATTTGAAGAACAAATTTCTTCAGCCTCTATGGTCCTTATTCAGTTCCTCACCTGCCAGTTTTCTTTTTGCCTTAGCTACTTTATTTTCCATCTTCTGTCAGTCATTTAGCCTAATGCCTTGCAAATAATGGCTGCTCAACATATACTGGCCAGAGGAGCACCACAATGAAAATAGTGGCTATTTCTTTTTCGGGGTGGTTGCAGGTGATATTCACTTAATTTATATTTTTTGCACTTAAAACGTTTTCTGTTTTGAACATATGCTTTCTAGTTATCAGGAGGAAAAAGAAATAATGCCATTCCAGAATTAGAGAAACTGGTAGGTGAAATTCGGCAAGTTGGGAGGAATTATCAGAAGAAGGTAAGGGGTCTCTATAAGAAAATCAGTTCAGTGAGGAATTGCATTCAGGTATCATGGGTGAAGTGTTGGATTGAGGAAGTCTGGTCCATCCAGAGCTGTGCTTTCCTATACGGTACCCATTACTTTATGGCTATTTCATTTAAGTGTAAGTGAATCAAGTTAAAGTCAGTTTAAAATTTAGTTCTTCCCGTTGAGCTAGCTACATTTCAAGTGCTCCATAGCCATATGTGGCTAGTTGCCACTATATTGGATACTACAGATATAAAACACTTCCATCATCACAGAAAACACCGTATCACAGAAAGTGTAGGCTCTAGAATCCGAGAGAGTCTATATCAAGGAACAAGAATCCAGCAGCAATGGAACAACAAAGACTTCGGTAATGAGGCTGAGCAACATGAATCTAGACGAGGAGTTTAGATATTGAGCAGGGAGACACAACTGGAAGAATGGAATTTACTCTTTTGTCAAAGGCTTACTGAAGCCCTGTGAAGAATTATTTAAGAATTCAACCCAAACTAGTATCTGTGTTAAATTGTGTACTATATCTTGTTATGTGATAAAATTGCTAAGTGGTTTTGTGGGGTGGAAGGGGCCATTGAAAAGATTTCATGGAGCGAGACTGAGATAACTTAGTTTATGAAGTATTACTAGATTGCATGGTGGTGGTTGAATATTGAATGCCTGTTTTCTGTTTCTCATTTCATTGCCCTTCCATACCCTTTGAGATAATAAAAATATGTGCTGTGATAATAGTGGTCACATTCCTACAGTGCTGAGGTGTATTTTACCATTTCTTTTTATGTATTAAGAGAATAGAGTAAAAGGCAAATAACTAGTTTATTCAAATTGAGCCAGAAAATATAAAATCTCTAAACTTGAATTTCATTATGTTGAATGATTTTGGATTCCTTAAGCAAATATGACTCAGATTGTAGATATAATGTGCATTGGAAACAATTGAAACATGTGTATGGATACAATCCCAAATACATAGAGCGGTGTTAATGTGCTTGCAGCACAGAGCATTTTGGTTAGACGATTATAATAGCAGCTTACTTACACTTTTGGTGAGATGGTATAAGCTAATGATGTAGCCGTTAATTTGAATTTAGCAGACATTTTAAATATAGGTTTCTCTTACAGAGACAAAAGTTGCAATTTAAAGCTCTTTGGTGGTCTAAAAACAGCTTAATTCTGTAGTAGCATGGGAATAAGTACTAATCCAGCTTATACAGTGATTGTAGTATGTCATGTTTGTGAAAGATTGCACAACCGCTTTCTCTAGTTTTTATGTTAATTTAAAAATATTAAACATGAAACCTTACAACATCTTCATGCTGAGATAAACTGTTCAATTTAACTTGTGCTCAAGCAGCAGCTGTCAGGAATTATCTTGTTCCTAGTGGTTTTTGCTATCACCTTGTGCCCTTTCCTGTCAGAGACACAGTGTGGGATGATAAAGCTCACCTTGTTAGGATCTATTGCTTAAATAATACCTGAGGCAAGAAGAACATTGGAAGCCTAGGGGTTAGCTGCTGATCGCGTGATATCATTCTATATATATATATATATATATATATATATATATATATATATATATATATATATATATATATATTATTGAAAGGAGGTAAAGTAAAAATTGCCTATGAATCTTACCTGCATTCCTTTCATGGGCATATTCATTGCTTCTTCTTGGGTGCCCTTGACTTAAATATTTATGGAACTGCTTGTTGTCCGATTTAACTACTATTTTACAAGTGAAAAAGTAAAGAAGAAATGTTTTCCTAATGATGGAAATAATTTCCACAATTTAGAAGTAGTGAGGGCTATTTCAAGATCAGTTATAAAAATAAAATGATTTTCCTGTTAATGATTGAACAAACTGAAGGAAGTGTTGGTGTGGGCAGTCCCAAATGGTTAATATTATGAAACTCATTGCCATTTCTCTTCTGAATGTATTACATTCTTCCATTTAGGAGGTTTTATTTGAAAGGCTCAACTTTAGGTCTGGGTTCCTTAATTCTGGATCAGCTAGCAGGTAGGGTAAGGAGAGGACGTATATGGTAGGAGTAGAGTGAAGGACTCTCCTTGGTTAAACATTTGCTACAGATGGTCCATCCTGAGGATAATTCTTGTGTAGGAAATTAACAATTGGATTTTGACTAGAAATACAGGTATAATGGGTTTATTATTTATGGAATGTATTTTTCCCTTCTACTCACAGCCATTTAATGCATATTTCCTCAAATTTGTAGTTTTGTTAATGTATAACTGAACAAAAATTGGAAGATTAGATCACTGAATTACAATATGTCATTAATTAAGATAAATCAATTGTTAACATTTTATACATTTTTATCACTATGCAAATATATACATATGAATATTTATTGTTATTAGTAGCCTTTTAACTGAACCATGTATGAATTAGTTGTAGACATGGTGACACTTCACATGTAAACAATTCAATGTGTCTCCCAAGAATAAGTATATTCTCATACATGATGATAATAAAATTATTACACTTGAGAAATTTAAGATTGATAAAAATTTACAGTCTTATATTGAGTTCATATTCAGACTTTTTGTCCTTATAATGTCATTTATAACTGTCTTTTCCCTGTCTAGTATCCTGTCAGGAATCACACATTGAATTTTGTTTTGGTGTCTCTTTATTTTCCTTTAATCTAGATTTTTTTCCCTTTATGACATTGACATTTTTGGAAATCAAGCCTTGTTATTTTGCAGAATGTTTATCTGATTGTCTCCTCATGACCAAATTCAGATCAAGCATTTTTGGCAGGAGTACTACATTGGTGTTTGTATCTTTGTTAGTGCATCACATTGGGAAATACGTATCACCTGTCCTATTATTGTTCATATTAAGTTTGATGACTTAGGTAAATTGATGTCTACCAAATTTGTCCGTTAAGGTACCATTTTTTCTTTGTAGTTATTAAGTAATGTGGGGGCTGCATTTAATGAATTTTTCAGCCTTGTGTGTGAAAAACATTGAGCTTGCTCAGGTCTCATGATTAAGAATGAGTCATTGCTTGCAATAGTATTATATGGAGGGAGAGGAGGGGGTGTTACTCAATAATTAGACCCACAAGTCATCATCCATTTTCTTTTAAGGAAAATATTGACTGAGATTAATATTTTTTTTCCCTTTACTGAGGATCAGATTTGTAGATAAGTAAATATCTTCATATTTCAGAATTTTCAATCCCAGCTTTAGAAAAGCTTATACTTGGTGGTGGTGGTAGGCATATTTTTGGACAAAATGGGGCATTTTTTCATCATAATTTTTCTCTTTGCTTTAGTTGAGTACAGACAATTAAAAAAATAAGTACATCTCCTTTGTAAGATTTTTCCTTCAAAGCATTAAACCATGACATTAATACAGCAATGTGGGTTTAAAGAGAGATCACTGCCTTTTGGTCTTATGTGCCTTTTTTAGTCCACGAAGAAGACACTTGAATTCCTATTTATGATATATGCACTTATCATGTAATCATTCTTCTTGTGTGAAAGGCTAGTGCTGCAGATCATATAAACACCTGAAGTTAGCCATTTGGCTTGTCAGCCAGGGAGAATTTATAGTAGTTGTAATCATGGTAATAACAAGTATGATATTTTGTATTTATTAAGTATAGAAAAAAGCATTTGTAATGTAAGTGGTCCATAGCCAGTTCATATCCATGGTGTAATGAAAAGTACTTCGGGCTTAGAAGACCAGGAGTCTCTGCTTTGACAGTTTATACCAGCGTGATTCTAGAAAAAAAAGAAAAAAAAAACTCTTAACCTTCTTGAACCTCATTTTTTAGAATGGGAATTAAAGCTGTAAGGGTCAAGTAATGCTACATTATGTTATAAAGGTGGCATTCCATCAAAATTGTGTCATCTAAATGTCCTCAGCTGTTCAGGGACTGTAATTTGTCCCTCTTTTGTATCCAGATGTGGTACACCTCGTTAGTGACACATTTCCAGGTTGTCCTAGATAGTTATTACTCCTCTCTTGTCTGCTTCTCTTAATTGTTTATGTCACTGTTGCAGGCAGCATTTATCCTGGTGGGCTCTCTTGTTTCATTTTTTCTGTTCTTCTTGGTTAGACTGGCACTCAATAGGCATTTAGTAAATATTTGTGGAGTGAATGGGTGAATAGACACTTTCATTTATAAACATGGTAGGTAGGCTTTTAGTTTCCTTTTTTCCACAAAGATAAGGAATCTGCTTTCTTCTTATTATTTTTATATTTATGTTTTATATAAGGGGTTTTATAAATGATACATCTGGTGCCATTAGCCGTCTGGTAATAGAGAATAAAATATTTAAAAAAAACACAAAATATTGCAGAACAGTTAAAAAAAGGGAGGGGGAGGGACAGTGAGAAAACATGCCAAGAGAAAAAGACCACACTCGGTAAGTCTATTGCATAAATCAAAAGGGTTTATGTCATAACATGAACATGTGCCATTCCTGCTCGTATATTGAATTTCAGTAGTTCGTTGCATAAAGAAGTAAAGTGTAATGAAACTGGCAAGCAAAGTATTCCCCAGTCAGCCTTATCTTTGTTCCATTTGTCCTTCAGATAGAGCTTTTCTTGCCTTTTTCAATAAAATCCATCCGGCTTTTTTTCTTTCTTTCTTTCTTTCTTTCTTTCTTTCTTTCTTTCTTTCTTTCTTTCTTTCTTTCTTTCTTTTTTTTTTTTTCTTTTGCATCTCCCAGTAACTGAGCTGAGAAGACCAATGAGATTCGGGGCTTTTATAGTTCTTAGCAGCTGCTTTTTAAGAGATCAAAACTTAGAATGCTGCTACATGGTATTAAGGCTTAACTGTTGATGTGTCCCTATAGGGGATATGTTTTTCTTGGGGTAGGAAGAAGGAAAAGGGGAGAAGGGTGAAGGATGACCACTTCAGGCATGCTTGGAACAGTAAACTTAAATTTCCTTGTCTCCTAGGATCCTGTTTGCAAGCTCAGTGCTGAACCTGACCGAACTGGCTGCCCTTCGGCCTGACCTTGGGAAATTGAAAAAGATTCTGTACTTCCATGAGAACCAATTGGTATATCCTGTCAAGAAATGTCAGGAGAGGGATTTCCAATATGGATACAACCAAATTCTCTCATGGTAGGTATAGATTGTATCATTATATTTAGTCCTTTGCCACCGTTTTCTTTATAGATAGTTAGCTTTTAAATCTCGAGACCTACTGTACACTTATTTAAAAAACACCTTAAAGTAGGTGCGTATGTTTAAACATACCTTCCACGGTAGTAATTGCTTGTGCCTTTGCAATATATATATAGGAGAACAGCTAATCTTTTTATAAAATACACATATGTAACAATCTAATTATATGTTGACCTAGTTAGTCTATTTTCTACAACATTCAAAATAGAATCAAAGTGTTGACAAGAGACCTTTACCCCTTGATTCCATCACGTATTGTTTAAGGGATACTTTTAGAAAAGAGCAGTTAGTCAATTCTCATTTACCATCTACTTTCAATATATCCAGCTGAAATCAAAATAGAAATTTACAGAGGAAGAAATAAAAATTAAAGCATAATAGAGCAAGGGGGTTTTGTCCTTCTTTTCTTATTGTTTATAAGAGAAAACGATGGAAAATGAATCTTTAGGTGGTTGGTTCTTTTTTTCTTACCCTCATTGAATCTTCTGAAATTGCACAGCCTTAAAATACCATGACATTTCAAAGGTGATGGTCCTTCTCTATTGTTACTTCAACAAAGTATATCTCTTGAAGCTTAGTTAATGAAAGAAGTTAATAACAACTCTGAAACGGCTTTGCGATTGGATCCTAGTCACATAACTGCAGCAATCAAATAGAATCAGGTTGGCTGTGATTGGGTACATCTTACTCACCTTTTTAAATTGTTATTAGCAACTGGGATTGATGATGTGTTTAAACAGACTCCCAACTCTTACAAGCATATTCCATAGTTTAGTTGACATAGAAAAACAGCTATATGGTAACATTTCTGTGTTTTGAGCATTTCGTAAATGTTTTCCTGCAATCATTTTTACAAGCTGCTTCAATTGGGAAGTAGCAGCGCTATCAAAATAGAGTGGGACTGCTTCACGTCAAATGTCTCGTAAAAAAGCAACCGTTTAAGATTTCATAATAAAATTAAAATACTTTATTTTATATTGAAACAGAGAAGGGAAATATGTTTTAAAAACAAAAATAAAATCATTTTGTGCTTTATCGATACGGAAAACATTTGTAATATTCTTTTGATTTCTTGAATTAGCGTCATTCTTTTCCTCTGATACTGTGGGTTTATTACCCCTGAGAAATAACTGGGGAAAAAAATTAAGTCTATTTTTCCCTTTATGGGTGGCTTTAAAGTTAATGGAAGTTACACCCACTCGTATCAGAGAGGAAATGCATGAAAAGAATATTTCTGTAGACTGTCTTGGATCTTTAATTTAGCATAGACTGGATTTTTAAGAGTGTAAGTAGTTGGGTTGCATTGCCCTATGAGGGCAGATGTCTATAAAAAATTTTAGCTCACTGCCCCTCATCTCTCTATTTTATAAAAGATTGTTTTTGCTCAAAAGGAATGAGACTGTAAAAGCCCGTATGTGATTTTCTGGCATTGCTCTTCTCAAGAGGGTAAACTGATAGACAAGCTCGGAGAGAAAGAAGTAGACTCAATCATTGGTTGAACTCTTAATGAGAAAAAAATGGTTTGCAGTTGTCCAGAGGAAAAATAAGAGTGTCAGAAAGTAGTCCTGTTTCAGATTCTCTGAAAAGTATGAGTCTTGCTTCCTCAAATGTTTCTTTAGTTTTCTTGCTGACTTCTGCTTTTGTTGGCACTGTCGGATTTCTTTCTTGACCGAGTGGCAGTTAAGGACTTCAGAGGTGACTGACATAAGCACTCACCTTAAATAGAGGTTTCACTAACCTTCTGACTTATGAACACATGTCGTAACAGTATATTATGACCTGTGGGTCGCTATTACAATATGTGACATATGGTGAAAACAGACTAGCTGTAAAGCATCCTTCAACTTTTGGTGTATTATTATATTGGCTTCCTTATTGCTTGCTGTTGTGTCAGCACTTCTGTGACATTCTTTTGTATTATCCGTGCTGTTATCATCCCTACCCCCAAATTTCCACTAGGTTGCAACCAAAAAAAAAAAAAAAAAAATACTTGTAGGGAAAAGCAGTTTTGCAGGGGAGGCATAAAGGTGGCAGTTCAACATTCCCGCTGCGTATTAATAATAGGAACTTTGGCTGTCCTCAGTAAACGGAGGATTTGCTATGGTATTCCTATTCTGTAAGCTCTGCCTCTTCATGTGTGTTTTGCCGTCTTACGGACTTATGTGTCTTTCCATTTTCTTAATTTATCACTTTAAAGCTGAAATAAAACTAACTGCTATTTGAGCTTATATACCTTCTCACTAAAACATTTGTGTGCATTTTACTGAGATCCAGTGACAGTGAGACACTGAATCATTGCTTAAAGCAAAGAGGGCCATTTTAAAAAATCAAACCAATTATTTATTAAATCAGTGTTTTACCCATAAAGGGAACATACTACATATTCAGGTTTTATCCGGCTTGCCTCTAGTTATCATTTGTGTTCATTGGCCTTCAAGAAAATGTTATAGGCAATTCTGAACACTGTTGGCATATTTATGACACCTAAGATTTGTTGTCGCATTTCCTTACAACAATGTATCTTAGATTATTTGTATTTAAAAAACATGAAAGGGAGGAACACAATCTTTCCATCAAAAGTAATAGATAGTATTATATTTATTTCATTTAATTCTGAAGGTCCATGGTGGTGTGGTCCTTCTTCTTCTTTGACTACCCCAAATATAACATAATAGTAAAATAAGTTATTTGTAGAGATCCCATATAATCCTTCCTGTAGTGTTCCAGAACTTAAAAAAAAATCTAATGGTTTCTTGAAGCAAGGATTAAACAAGAAATAGACTTTAACCATATGTTTAAAGGTATGCTTTATCTGAACTAGTCTCCTTGAAGGTACTGACATGTCTGGCAGATGTTCTGTTGTTAGTAGTATGGTGTAAAATGGCATGGATCACTGACATAGAAATCCAACATGGGTATGTGGACCACAAAGAAAAAAGTCCTGCTGTACTTAGTGTTGTTGATAATACAGAAAGTCCTGACACTGCAGAAAAATAAACTTTGTTTGAAGCCTCGTCAGATCCCAATACATCATTTAATTCCTGTCTTGCCTTTCCTCCCTGATGCCAACAATCTTAACTTACGTGATACAATGGGAATGAAGCTAACTAGTTTTCTATTACAGGCAATTTCGTAAATACTGATGGGAAATGCAGAGTTCTTTGCAAACCCAAGTACAGTATAAACTCTGATTAACACAGAGGTCTTGGGCTTATAAAAAGTAACTGAATGAATGTGGGTTCATCATTCGCGTTTATCCCTTCCCTTTCCAGCCTGGTGGCTGATGTGGTGGTATTCAACTCGGTTTTTAATATGGAGTCATTTCTCACCTCTATTGGAAAATTTATGAAGCTGATTCCTGATCACAGACCCAAGGATCTGGAAGGCATCATCAGACCCAAGTGCCAAGTTATTTACTTTCCCATCAGGTTTCCCGATGTGAGCAGGTCAGTATGTTTGACTCCGTTTTCAATATTGTGTCATAAATTATTCCCCAAATGTATAGAAATTGGTGGTGTTCTTGCCAATTTCAACTTTTCAGCATAACCATGGTTAATTAGAGAATCAAGTTCTATTTCACCATGCTGTGATTTACAAACATTTTAAGTAATCATGTGTCCAGCCGATCCCTGAATGTTTAGTTCTGATATTGAGTTCATCCTTTCTTTTCTGTTGTTTATTGGTTTCCTCATCAAGCTGCTTTGGCTTTTTTGACACTTACTGTTTTGTTTCTTTATTTGTTGTTTTGTTACAGAAGTCATTGTCAAGCATATTTCTCAACCTTTGCGTTCAGCTTATGCCCATGGGTTTATATGTATATAGCAACTGTTCTAAGTAAATCAATGTTAAATTTCACTGCTAGGGTTACTTTCATTTCCCATGCTATTTTCTTCTATTTTTTCCTTCTTCCATTTTTTAATTATTTATATTATCTTAATAAAGTGTTAGGTCTTCTATATTAGGTTACAAATGTACTTAATTGCCATTTCTCTCTCTCTGTTACTAAGGACATTTTTTATTACCCTAGTTGCTGGGCCCACCCCGAATTAGCAGTGGATGATGTGGCTCAAAGGGAACATTCTCAAATTCCTTTTCACTTCTGATTAAACCTAGCAAAACGGTTTTTATTACCAGTAGGAATATTTCTCCCGTGTGAACAGAAAGTTTACTTCAGTGGGACTCTTACTAGCTGGGGATGCTGCTGTTTGCAACTGACGATGTCCTTAAAAAGAGTTCAGGGACAGCTGTTTCTTCCCCGTCCCTGAAAGGAAGGCAGGAAACAATTTAATGTCTATGCATGTTATGCAGGAGGTCAGCGTTACTCTCTGTGTTCTAGATTTACTGAGTTCACCCAGATTTTGCTGCGGGATCAGTAGTCCTCATCAGCACTCTTAATGCTGATTTATTTGAGTGTTTTACTAGTTAATATTTCATTGAAGAAAAGTCTGCCTAATACCAAATCAAGTTAGTGAGTCATAAAATTTAGGTTAGACAGCCTTGCCCAGTTCTTACTTTATAGAGTTCAGAAAGCAGAGGCCCAAAGAAGCAGACTGGCTTGTACTCACACTGCTGATTATTGTCATAGACTGGATTATGGTTTTTTATTCAATTTTCTGTTTACTGTTCAAGCTTCCTATCACTATAGGTCATTTGGTAAAAACATTTAATCATTTATTTGCAGTTTTGACAACTGTCAGACTAAGCAAAACTAAGATCAAAATTGATTTTCAGTTATATATGCATATGCATAAATATGTATATGCAATATAATGTGTATTTATATATATAATATGTGGGATGAGAGAATTTCAACTTCTGAAAAATATAATTGTTACACTTTAGATCTATGATTAGTTAAAAAACAGTTTATATTTTAGGCCATATTTTTAAAATATGGACTTTATTTTTTTTGACATGTTTTTAAGATTTTCGTATAATATACACTCAAAATGTACATCTTTAACTTAGTAGGTGATTATACTACATCTTAATTATTACCACTATAGAATTCCAAATAAATAATATGTTTTAAAATTCATTTGCATCTGATATATTCCTACAACATCATATGTTTAATACACCTGTGGCAATTGAATAGTTTATTAATTTGGACTATATTACCATAAATAAATCTAGCTAAATGGAAAAAGGTTAAGAAATATTGTGGCCAAGATAACATTCATAAGCAAGGTCTTAGCCCAGAGTGTTATTTGAATTATTTTCAAATGGTAATTTGCTTTATCCAACCCAAACTCATATAGTGTAAGTAAGTGATTATTTGCATGAATGACAATCATTCTAATGCCTGCAGTCTTAAAAGAGTATTATTTTGTTGAGATGTTGAAAAATATTTAGTAATTCCAAGGGCAACATAAGCAAGGTGATTAAAAAAAAAAAACTTTTGAATGCTTCTTTCTCCCTATATAAATATTGTTTGGTCATGGGAAAAATAAATTTAAGTAAACACAAAGTAGAAGATATAATTAAATTATTAATCCAATGTGCTATAATAGTGTATACTATAATGGATATTAGTCAGAGAAGGGGAAAAGCTGTGTTTCAGCAAAAAATATGAGGATTTCTAAACTTGTTAACAGTTAAAATTCAGAGCATGTCAGTCACATTAGGACGTCAGTAATATTGAGCTTTGTGGCAACTGCTGTTACCTATTGCCCTCCTCACTCCTCACTGCCTTGTCTTTCTCAAAGACCAGAAAAATAGTTGCAAGAAAAAATATCACTTAAAACTATGATTATATATATTTGGGGTGCCAGGGTGGCTCAGTCGGTTAAGGGTCTGGCTCTTGGTTTCGGCTCAGGTCATGATCTCAGGGTCGTGAGATCAAGCCCCGCGTCAGGCTCCATGCTCAGCGGACAGTCTGCTTGAGAGTCTCTCTCTCTCTCCCCTCTCTCTGTCTCTGCCCCTCCCCCTGCTCATGTGCTCTTTCTCTCTCAAATAAATAAATATCTTTAAAAAAAAAAAGAAACTATCATTATATGTATTAAACATTCGGAGATGGGCAAGCTCTTAATCACTGGAGGTGTACATACATGTATTTGAGTCTTCACTACTACTTACTAGCTCTGTGACCTATGTAAGTGTAATGACCCTGAACTTAGGCTCTTTAATGTTATGATTATATTTACCTTGTCATCTCATAGGCATTGTGTAGTGACTAAAGGAAATAATGCACGTGCAAAATGCCTAGCATAGTGCCTGGTATGTAATAGCCACCCCCCCCCCCGGAAAGACTACTTCATCTTATTAATTTCCCCACTCCATTGTTATATAACCTAGCACATTTATTGCCACCTGAATATAAAGTACTCTCTTCCTCTCTGCCATTTCTTAATCAGCACGTGAAATTACAGAAGTACCCTGCCAAAGGAGCAGCCTAATATAAATAAAGAGGTTCATTTATTATTCTCTTTATCATCCTGACTCAGTCTTTGGGCCTCATAGGAACCTACCATCTATTGATGGGGCCAACTCCTTACTTTTGATTTTTTTCTTGTCCTAAATGTCCTCCTTCCTTCTTGAGCTCAATCTCCGTATTTGATCATCATCCTTGCTGTCTTGAATATACTCTCAATTTTTTTGCACTTTTCCTTTAATTTGATTAGGAGAAAATCCTCCAGGGGTACTTATAGGTCTACTCTAAATGCATCTGGTCCCTCTGAGCTGCATGGCAAGCAGACCACATTTCCTATCTTCTAGATAACTAAGCATGCATTTTCTTGCTTTGTAAACGTCTGATACCAAATATCCTATCTTCATTCTCCAGTTATGACTGAGAAAATAGAAGCAATCGGCAGAGAATTTCTGTATGCTGCCACTACCACGTCTGCCCATCCATGTGCTTCTGGGTGCATATTCTTTTTCTTCATACCTTTTAATATGGATGAATTGACTTTGCTTCTGTGTGGGGTCTTTGCCTCCACAAGAGCCCATCCTTCTTGCATACCAAAGGACTACTGTCCTAGCAATTTGTCCTTCTCTGTTCTGTATCATCAGTTTTCCTGTCTTCCAGGTCATTAATATTAGTATAAGAAAAATGCTGTTTGTTTTACATCTTTAAAATAAAAAAAGTAATTTCTTGATTCCACTTCTCTCTTCTGCTACTGCCTGTCTTCTTTTTCTCTGTTAATAGTAAAACCTCCTGAAAGAGTTGTTTATACTTGCTTCTAATTTTATTCTTACTGCTCTATCTTATAGCTACTTCACTGAAACTGTTTTTGTCAAGGTTACCTATGACTTCCATGCCTCTCTAAATCCTGTGGTCAATTTTCAGTGCTCATCTTACTTAACATATGAGCAGCATTTGACACACTATGACACATTCTTCCGTTGGTTTCTAGGACACACAGTTTGCTACTTCGCAGGCTTGTTGCTGGTTTCTCATCATTACCCTGGCTTTGAACTTCAGACTGGCCTTTGGCACTCTTAGCACTTACAGGGTTGGTGGAGGAAGAGCCCAGGATTGAAAAGAGAAGAAAAAAGAGTCAGGAGGTCAACACTGAGAGAATTATCCTCTGGAGCAAAGGGAAGAGGGCTTTAAGAAGGTGGTCAGTAGTGAATTCAGAGAAGTAAGGTTAAATAATATCCTTGAATTTGACAATTAAAGGGTCAGTGGTACCCCATCCTGCATTCTGTTAACTCACAGAAAAGTTTCTTTTGTTCTTTCTGGTAGCCAGAGAAAGTTAGGATCCACGTGTGGGTGAGATCTCTTTCCTGTCCTGTCTCTTTGTCTCTCTCTATCTCTGTCTCTGTCTCTGTCTCTCTCTCTCACACACACACACACACACACGCACACAGATTCTGCTCCTCATTTTGTGGATGAGAGCACCAAGGTTCAGAGAAGTTAAGTGTGTCCTGGTAACCACACAGCTGGATACAGACAGAGCAAGAACTGGAACTCCTATCTCAGAATCTCCATCCCGCGCTCAGCCCACCACTTACTGTGAATGCAGTTTCAGAGGTCGTGATTGTCTGATTTCTCAGCTGACAGCACGTTAGCAGCATCACATTGGGGGTGTGATAGAGGCAGGCTCACTGACAGCAGTAAAAAGTGACAGCTGACTGACAGCTCGACAACAAGGGAGGAGAGAGATAAACTATTAAAAAAAAATATATGAGAAGTGAAAAAGCAGAGCAGCCTGGAGCCATTCTATGGCAGGGCAGGCATCCGCGCGCGTTGAGGAACCCTTGCAGACATTCCTCCACGACTGTACAGCTTGTGCATCACAAGGATGACTGCGATGTATTAAACAAGATGAAATGATAACCAGTAAATTCTGTGTAAGAATGGAGGGAAATGCATAACTCACTTTTGGCAGAAATGATAAGTAACAGCAAATGGAGGTAAACCTCATGCCTCACTCTAGGATGTACGTGAGCCGTAGTCACCTGAAGGAAGACAGTACACATCTAAACCCTTCCCAGTGCTAATACCTGTTAGCGTAGGTGACCATCTTTTTTAGGTCTTCCTGATTGGAGCCATTTTATGGACCAAATCTCCCTTTGCTGCTGGGGCGCATACCCAGGCTCCTTTGGTCCTGAAGGCATCCAGGCCTGCCAGATGATCAGTGGTCAACAAGACAGACTTTGCAGTATTAATACCATGCGTTAGCCTGTTTGGGCTGCTGTAACAGAATACCGTAGACTGGGTGGCTAATCAACAGCGGGAATTTATTTCTTATAGTTCTGGAGCCAGGCAAGGCCGAGATTGAGGCTCTGGCAGATTTGGTGTCTGGGGAAGGTCTGTTTTCTGTGTTCGTGCTGGGTTCTTACATGATGGAGGGAGCGAGAGAGCTCTCTGGAGTCTTTTTTTTTTTATAAAGATACTAATCCCATCGATGAGGGATCTACCCTCATGATGTGATTATCTCCCAAAGTCCTTGCCTCCTAACACCATCATACATGGGGGCAGGGCAGGATTTCAACGTACGAATTCCAGAGGACTCCAGACATTCGTCCTGTAGCACGCCAGAAGATAAATATGATTTTAAGACTTGATGAGGTGAGACTCATGAGTGGGAAGCCTATTCTGTGTTAGAGAATATAGGTTGGCTTGGAAATTAAGGAAATTTCACTGGATATATTAAGAAGGCAGATTTCATGTAGAAGTCCATGGTGCTGCTGGGTGTGTGATGGAAAGAATAAAGAAGCAGTCCTGCAGCCAACAGAGCCAGACACTGGCTAGAGGAAGCCAGCATTTTCCAAACAGGCAAGGCCTGGTACAACTAGGGGATTTTATGTATCCAGGCCTTTGTGCAAGTCTCACTGTAATGAAATCAGAACATCACAGGGATTTGCACCTTGCTTTCCGACAGGGTCATCTTTAGAAGGTAGAATTAACCATAACAGCTAACCTTACTGATTCTTATTTTAGTCCTGCATTGTGCTAAGCCTGTTATACGTATTTTAGCATTTTGTTCTTCCAACAATTCTGAAAGCTATTTTCCATTTATAGTTGCAGAAACTCAGCCATAGAGAATGTAAATAACTTTTGCCTATAGTCATACAGATAGTAAAGGTAGAACAAGAAATCAAATATTTTTAAATCTGATTTTAGAACCCAAATTCTTACCATTTTTTTTCTATATTGCTTGTCCCCCTAAAAGAGGTTCAGGTCTCTGGTACTTGACTCTGACCAGTGAAGAACAAATGATTTAGAAAAGAGAATTGACAGAAATATTGAATAAAAGGGAGCATGTCATGGTAATATTATGAAAGAAAGGACTCCAGGCTTTAGAAAGCAGACTTTTAAAAGGTTGAAGTTTTGAAAAAGAGGATACCTGACGAGGAATGAGAAATTTTAAAAACAATTCTGACAGTAAATTGAAATAGGCCTAAAGAAGCAGAATGGGAAGACTACATCATCAAAGGAACAGCTGTAGGCTCAGACCATTACTTCTGGATCAGAAAACCATTTTTTTCTATTCGTAAATATCTCTCATTTATCCAAACTCTCTTCCCTTACAAGTTAGCTTGTAGCATGATACCTGTCTTATCGGGCCCCGTCTGATCCATCACGTTAGATGTTTGGGGTGGAGTTGACTGTGTTGGGACATCATCACACTTCCATCTCTCTCCCCTACAGGATTTGGTACTGAGGGACCATTCATGATTTTCATAGAACGAGATTATCCCTACTCCCGACAAATTGGTATCACATAAGAACGTATTATACAAATACAGTGTATTACAAAGTAGTATTTCTTATCCTTGAAAAAGATCAGGTCTTCCTAAGGAATTCCATCAGGGAGCTGAGGAGGGAATATCAAAGTGGATATCATCTGCTTCAAATAACATTTGGTTGGATTAAAGGTGAAGAGAGATAAAGGCTCAAGACTGTCAAATCCTGATACTTGTATGTATTTATCACGTTTGCCTTCTTAGTGCCATTATATGGTGAAAAAAGCTTAAATTTCTTTATTATAGTTACACATAATTGATATAAAAAGATCAAATATATGTGTTTCCAGTGGAGACCGTAATAAAAAATCATCCATTTATTTTTTAATGAAGGGATGAGTGGATGGTATTTCCTTAGGAGTTGAAGTTTAGATTTGGAGCAGATTGAAGAGTGTATACTTTAGATGGAAAAATCAGAGCTTTTTCTGTGGTTCAGGTCCCATTTAGTCACCACAGAGAATATCAAGTATCCATCTTGTTGTGATCAATGGAGAAGAATTTCATACGCTTCTGTAATCATTTCACTATGCATTCCTATTTTCCACAGTACTGGATTGTCAGAGTTGCCTGAATAAACAATAGTAGATTTTACCTGTGAGTTTTCTTATTTCATAGTAGATTTTGTATCCTGGGGACAGGAATGATATGAAAAGCATCTCTGCTTTCCTCCTCCAACATTTTTGACAGCAAAGGAGAGAGGAAAACAATGTTGGTCATTTGGAGTAATATCAGTTATTGAAACCCTAAGAATTTCTCTACATGTTTCTCTCCACCTTTTCCATGTAGCTAAAATGTGAAGCCAAAACAGAGGTCTATGGACTTCATGTAACTATTTTAGAAACAAAAATGTAGAATTTGAAAAACAGTGTGAAAACTTTAAATGAAAACTCTCAGGCTGTGCAAACAAAGGCGAGGAGCCTAAGGGCTTTTTGAAGAATTCTTATTAAAAAAAAACAACACTATTTTACATTGCAAAGCAGATGTGTCAGAAAACAACAGCAGATCTGTAATTTGAGAATTCGTGGATTGATAGGACAGAAGGCAGCCCCCGTGGCTCCCCACAGAAAACTTTGTTTTCTGCAGTCAAGAGTTCTGCTTTTTTTTGGGGGGGGGGGTTGCCATGAAACACCTTAATCTTCTTACCACATGTGGTCATATTTCTCAGATATTTTAAGTATTAGTTAGACATATTAATAAAATATTGCCGTTGCTCTATGAAATAATGAAGTGGGTACTGTCTTCTTGAATATTAATCTAGATTTGAAATAGAAGAAGAGTTTTGCTTTTACAAATTTAAACATATCCATATTTGCTAACAATTATTTTGGCTCTTCAAAATGAATGCAAAAATGTGTTCCATTTGAATGTCATTTTAAAAAAATTTTTATAGAATCACTGTACTAAAAAAAAAACTTTTGATAAATCATTCCAATGTTTAACACCACTCACTTTCACGAAATCTCCTTTATATCTAATGCAAATCTTTCATGCTGTGTTATATTCTAACCATCTTCCTCTTACTATTCTTGTTAAGAAAAGAATTTGGTTTCAGCGCATATATATATATATATATATATATATATATATATATATATATATGTATATGCAGTTCCTTTGTTGGCCTGAAGTTACAAAGAACAAACTCTTGCTTACTCAAAATGTATTTTTAATGAAAGTATCATTCATGTTAATGCCTAATTACTGCAATTAGATTTCTGTTCTCTTCAATTTATACAACAATAACCTCACCCAAAAGAAGTGCTCTAAATTCAGCAGCAGCCGCCACAAAAACTGTCCTTTTATAAGATGATTTACCCCTGTTCTCAAGTAAAGAGAATGTTTGGCTTCAGACATCAAAGACTCGAGGTACATTTTTTTTTTTTTAATTCCTCATTGTTCTGTTCAGAGTAATCTGGGAGGCAAGAAGCAAAGGCCACAGATCATGGGGTAGAGAAATAATTAAAAATCAGAACATGCTTAGCTAGGGACTACATCATCTCTCCAAAAGGAGTCATGGAGCAGGGCTGCTACAAAATGGGGATGAATGTCATTCAATAAACTCAACCATAGGAGAATTCAGCAAAAGGTTCATTCACTTAGGATCTCTTCCCCTCACTGGGCTTAGAGGCTATGACTGAGCTTCCTATAGCATAATGAATGATCATCAGTGTGGACCCATCCAGGCAAGAACAATGTATGTGATATATTCTGTTTATTACGTGAGGGCTCTATGTACAACGCATGTTAGAAAGATTTCAGATAAATAACTTTGATGTTTAAAGCGTCAAGCTTTGATTACCTTCCTAAAAAGCCCTTATTCCGTCATTCCATTTGGGGTAACCCTGAATCAAAAGTGGGAGACAGCAGGGTGGTGTACAGCAATCTAGTTTGTCTTCTGTCACTTACTACTACTGCTCAGTCTGAAGCAAATCACTTAACGTCCTAGAACTTCCGTTTTCCCATCTGTAAAAAGGTAATCGAAAGAGTACCTATCTCTTAGATTTATTATGCCAATTGAGATAATTATTACAACGTGCTGACTGAGCTCCATGCCTACCACCTAGTAATGTTCAGTAAATGTTAGTGATTTTATTTATACTCCCATCATCGCCGTTTTGGTTATCTGTTTGATAGCTTTCTGATAAGCTCACCCACCCAGTATGATTCCAACCTCAAAAGTGAGGGGGAACAAAATTTCGAAAACCCTAATAATTTTGTAGAATATCTGACAATCTGAATTCAAATAAGGGTAAGGGCTGTCTTATACCCTGTCAATCCACATAACCGCAGCGCATGAGAGGGCATAATTCAGCAGTGCAAGAAATGGAAAGTCACATGGGCTGTTTCCACATCTGCCTGACACCTGTGATATGGATGCATTCCTCATGGTGCTAGAGTGTGGAATGGTGAGTGGGGTGATCGGTACAGAAGTCATTGTAGTTGTTCAGTGTTCTTGTGAAGAATGCGGGGGAGTGTTTTAGATAGTTTTCCACTAAAAAAGAAACTATTTGGAATGTATCATTCAGCAGTAAACTGCCAGAATAATCTCTTACCCAGAATAGCTTATTCCCACAGAAATCCCAGATAAAAGACTTTATAGGAAATTCTTTAAAAATATGTTTCAAAGTAATCAGATGCAATAAAATATACTTAACAGTAATGTAATTCTTTGTGGTTTATTCATGCCTTCTTCACCCAACATTTATTAAAAGCTTGCTATTTGTATGGTACATAGAAGGTATTCTAGGATATAAGGATATACAAGGCAGGGACCTTAATCATAAGTGCTTTGTAGAAATGATAGGCATAATCAGGTATCTTTAAGCTTAAGACAGGGGGAAAAAAAAAGCAAGTGCTTTTTATGGCATTTAACCTGGGCATTAAAGACTGACTCAGCTTTGGGCATAATAATAGTGGCTCTAATTTATCAACTGCCTTTTCTGGGCATGCACTTTATGTATATTACTTCTAATCTTTACCAAACTCCTGCAAGCTAGGTACTATTATCCTCATTTTACAAGTGGGAGAAGTGAGGTTCAGAAGGTTAAGCTTGCCTGAAATTGTACAGCTACCAAAACTGTCTGGCTTCAATATGCTGCTTCCATTAACGCCATGTTATTTCTTCCTATGAGGGAAAGGAGAGTGGGTTAGGATACATGCAAGCACACATTATGGAGAGAGAATAGTTATAACCAGATTTATGGTGGTGAATGATCATTGGGTTTAGAAGAGATTAATTATCTTTGACTCAATTGGGCGAAGAGGTAGCAAGATTAGAGATGGGAATTAAGGCTGAAGATTTTGGACTTTAGCATATCATCATTTGGGAGCCACTGTTAGGTCGTGAAATGTAATTTGGTATTGAATAGAGTATTGATGGGAAAGGAAATAGGAAGCAGAGAAACCGTTTTAAAAAGTATTAGAGTAGGTTATTGAAGACTTGAGCTCGGAAAGCAGCATACAGATGGGAAAGAGGACATATACGTCAATATGCTGGTTGTAGACTTGGCAAGTTGATAGTGGCAACTTACTGGATGGAGAAATGGTCTTGGATAATCTTGGAATGTTAATTATAGTGACTAGGAGAATATCTGTTCTATTGGAATTAAGAAATAGATTTGCTTGCATAAAGATGGTGAATTCAGAGTTTTATATGTTGAGTCTAAGATGTTGGCAGGTCATTTAGATGGAGCTGACCACCAGGAAGTGCCCACTCTTACCCCAGTGAGAGTAAATAAAATAAAATAAATCAGTGATTTATTGAGAATGTGTGATTTGTTATATTGACCTGCATTTCTAGGTCTTTTGGTTGGATTTGCTCTTTTCCTTGACATACTTGACAAAGCTCAAATTTATTTTTGCCAAGTAAATCCAAGATATCTGTTTCTTGTCATTTGTTACCATCTTATAAAAACTGAGCGCAGAATTTGTGAAAATATCAGATCTTTTGAACTCTTTATTTCTGGATAAGCAGGAATTTATTGAATTACTCCTTCCTTTGTCTTCTCAGAGTTCAGTAACTAAATCCCTTCAGTCCTTTTGGGCAGGGAATGGTATAGTGCCTAAGAAAATTGACACAGGCAATTGATCTCAGGCACAGCTATGTTTCAGTACCACCTTTTTTGCTAACCACTTCGTCAATATCGAGAAAGTTGTTTGACCTTTCACACATCTGTTTACCTCATCTGTTAAGTAGGGGGAATAATTCGTTATATTTTAGTTTAGGGATATTTTTCATTGGGCTGCTGTGAAAACCAAATGAGATACAAATGTAAGGTACTTGTTAAAATGCTTGAAGCATAGTGAGCATGAAATAAATGGTACTTGTTATTATTGTCTTTAATTTATGTATTCATTCTTAAAATACCTTTAGTACTTTCATTAATCTCTATGTAATTTATTTAATTTTCTGGAGAGTGAGAACTTTGTCCCAAATTGTGGTCCTGTATAACTTCAGTAATTTTAGAAGCAACAGATATTTGCTTTATGTCAACTTAGAATTAAAAAATAAGAAGAAGAAGAAAAACCAGTGTCGCTCTATATTGACTTATCTTTACCATGTTGGACTAAGTGCCAAAATTCTATTAGAAATATTGCTAAGAATGTGAAATCCAAGTACTACCTATATGTGTGCTCTTGTCATGTATGCTGTGAGGCTTCTGTACTTTGGGCTTAATGTAAGGTGAATCGTAGACCTTTCTGACATCTCACAAGGTTTGTACTAACAAGCAGCTCTCTGCAGAGGTACTTCTGGGAGTGATTGGAAATCATAAGCTTTCCTTAAGTTTAGTTGTTTTTGTTCTTACTATATTTGACTCAATGTTACATACAAATTTATTTTTATCAATAAGTATTCCTATGAAACTAGTTCTTAAATAATTATCACTTTTTGTCTTGGAAGATTCTAATTTTGTGTATCAGTACTATTAAATATGGAACTTAAAAAAAATTAGCAGACATAATAGTGAGAATTCAATTTAGGAAACCTAGTTACAATTCTCTTTAATTAAAGGTAAGCTCATTAGTTGCACAAAACTTGCCCCTCGTTCATTCTTGCCTATTATTCTACGCTGAAGTCTTGATCCTTTTCTGTAGACAGCCACAAAATGAGAATGGTAGAAGTTCTTCTCTTATTTTCCCCTTGACCACACATTATGATTCATATATAATTAGTGGGCAACAAGAGAAGAAAGAGCAATTTAACACCTCTTCTCTCCATTACGTTGTATTTTTGTATATCCATAGAAATATCTTTCTTGTTTGAAATTCAGTGTCCAGTCCATTGCTTCCTGATCCTATCAGCTAACTCTAAGTTCACAAGTATTGACTGCCGTTCTGAATTTATCTGCATGTAGAGAACTGATTTATCTGTTTGGGACACTCATCCCATTCAAGCCCAGTGCAGATCAGCTCTGTAAAATATCAGCCAGTACCCTGAACAGACCCCGTGATTCTATGGAGAGAAGTAGGGTCTATTCAAAACCACCACATTTCATTTTTATAATACCAAAACTCACTTTCTAATACCAAATCCTGAAGTGTATGTTATAATTATTTTCCGCTAATTGAAGAGGGAGCTTCTATCTCAGTCGGTGAGAATGGATTTGAAAAGACATAAGCAAGAGACAATAGGAAAGTGGAATATTCAGGATTAGGTGATGAATTCTGTTGGAAATGGAAGAGAAGGGGGAGAATGAACTCAAAGAAATGCCTAAGTTTTAAAATTGTACTGTTATCTGGAATAGGGAAATCAGAGAAAAATATCACTCACATTTAAATGCAGACAAATTTGTTTTGTTTTCAGTTTTAGGCAGTTGACTTTTTCTTATAAAAGAATAGACTCAGAACTGAGAGAGAACCGAAGAAATAAAAAAAGCTCTTAGTGATCTTCAGTCTAATTCCTTCATTTTGCAGCTGGAGAAACTAGAGCAGAGAGGTTTTTACTTGTGGTTATAGAGCACCATTGCAGCAGAATCGCAAATTAGAACTGCCAGTTCAAAAACTTTATGAGATTATTAGAAATGTGCAGCTAGGGTTGTTGGTTATATTCGTAATTAGCAGGATAGGATTAACCAGCACTGATAAAACAGACCAGTTGTGCCACGACTATGTGGTGTTCAGGAATTTCTTACAAGAGTCCCAGACATATCAGTGGCATTACAACTTTCCGCTTTACACTGAAAAATGTCCAACTCTTTGATCTGTAACTCGTTTTGAGATTAAAAAGCTCATCAGCCAGCTCTGTTGGCCTATAACATTTTTTGCCCTTCCAGTAAGTACTGAGCTGCTCCTATAAAACTTTTTCTAGGAACAAGGAAGAGGAGTTTCCAGCATTTGTAACTCAGAACCTGAAAATCATTTTGATTATCTCCCTTTTCTAGGACTTGGTATCACAATTCCTGAGTGAACCAATATTATATACAACTATCAATTTCTTAATGCTTCCCCTTTGCAGGTTTTGTTATAGATTACTTATCCCTTACGATTAGAAAATTTTCTCAAGCTTTCCCTCCCTGTCTCTCATCAAAAAATATTTAAAATTTCCACCGCACGGTGACTTTGGTGACATGCCTGTTCTGCCTCTTCTTAGGGCTATCAGGTGAATCCCGCTTTTTTTTTTTTTAAGATTTAATTTATTTATTTGACAGAGTGAGAGTGCACAAGCAGGAGGAGCAGTAGAAAGAGAGGGAGAAGCAGGCTCCCTGCAGAGCAGGGAGCCCCATGCGGGGCTTGATCCCAGGACCCTGGGATCATGACCTGAGCCGAAGGCAGACACTTAGCTGGCTGAGCCACCCGGGCGCTCCTGAATCCCGCTTTTTATCTGGAGTCTTGTTTCTATAGCTGGCTGATGTCCTAGGGGTGAGCTGAAGTTCTGGGTAGTTAGGTGGATGCCCAGTGTGAAGGGGAGGAAGGCAGCAGGGTGGAAGGGTGGGCAAGAGTCACAGGTATCATAAAATATAAAATTGGTGCAGAGGAAAGAACAAAAACTTGCCATTCACACCTGGCTTTCAGTCTTGGTTCAGCCATTTTCTAGATGTGCGGCTTGGTCAAATTATGTCACCCTTTCTGACCCTTGGTTTGCCTAACATAGAATCATAGAGTTGATGTGAGGATTAAGTGAGAGAGAACATAGAGAAATTGTTTTGCACAGTACATGGTATATTTTCTATTGCATATCTCCCTGGCCTTCCCCCTCTGTAAGATCATACCAATTACTCTGGTTTACTTTATCAGTTTTAATTGCCACTCTCAGATATCTGAACTGACCTCTAGGTGTTGCTACCTCAATTTCTGAATCTTTTGGTGATTATTAAAAGATACAAGGTTTAATTTACTCTGGTGTGTAATGCACACAGCACTATAATGTTTAGTTGGGCCTTTTCCCCCCATCTCTTCTCCCATGACTAATTTAATTCATGAAAATAACTTTTTATAATCTAAGTCCTTAGTTACCACCTTTAAAGTACTTGGATATCCAACATGCTTTCCTGCTGCTTATGGTGATTTTTCGCCTGCTCTGTTTTGTTGACTTTTTTTTTTTTCTTTTGTCTGTCTTCGTTATATTTTAGTTTAGGGATATTTTTCAGGGTTAGCACTTGTGGAGCAGGGCTGTTATAGTCAGTAAAAGTCAGTGTAACTACATCGCACTTTCTAGACAGAGAATCAACTATTCACATCATTATGTGCAATTGTTGAGTGCTTGACTGAGTGCAAATCTGTTTCTGCTCGTGCTTGCAGGTATTTGTTTAAAATCTCTTGAATGAGCAGGTTGGTTGAGAGTGCAGAGCTTCTACTGGAAGGTAGATAAGTGAGCATCAGTGTGGTAACGTATTCTTGGTTATTTTCTGAACAGAGAAGGTATGGCTCAGATGTGTGTGATGGGAAAACGCGAGGACGAGATTGTATAGTTTACTGTAGACAAACCTGTAGCACAGGTAATATACCCACAGCGAGCTGTAAATTCAAAAACCTCTTCGATTCAGAGTTATTGTCTCTTTTAGAGAGTCTTCCTGTTACTACACAAACAGATTGCATTAGAATTATGATCTTTCAGAAATACAGTCCTTGGGTGATAAAGCCTTTTCCCCTCCTGGTTGATAAAGCATCAGGCCATGAAACATGCCTGTGATATCTAATTGTGTGGCCTGTATTAATAATGTATGATGATACACATGGCCTCAAATAATGTGATTTATTTCCCCTTAAAAAAAAAAAAAGCCAAACAACAATTATAACCAGGTTGGTACAACATAGCCTCAAGCAGTGGTTTTCAACATTGGCTGCACATTATAATCACCTGGGGAGCAGTAAAAAAAAAATCTTGATGCCCAGATCAATTAAATCAGTATCTCTGGGTTTGGGACCCAGGTATTGGCATTTGTTTTGAAGTTCTCCAGATTTTCCACTCTTCCGCCAAGAACCACTGACCTTAAAGCATGTCTACTAAATAACAGCCTGTGGATGGTCCGTGTACCTCAAGTAGCCTCTCTTGGTTGTACCATGACACCCTTTTCAGTACTGCCAAAATATATGCTCCTGTCTGCACTTGTCCCCAGGCAATCTATAGTAAAAATTCAATGTCTTCATGATAATGAATTTGTATAATTCTCTGGCTGTCCTGATGAGAAATAAGAAAATGTCAAAAATTATATTTTATCCTTGATCTCTTTCTCCAAAAGTGTTGGCATTCCTCCATTTCCCATTGACTTAACGTTCAATTTTTCTCTTCACTGTTTTTCTTGGGTGACATTGGGAATTTTTACCATCTGATGAAGGCAGATGTATTTTCAAATAAAAATGTCTTAAGCATTTGTTCTTCCTACTACTCCATTCTTTGGCAGAATATTCATATAGTTGATAAATAGTTTGCTTTCTTTAAATACCTTTTCATATAATCTTTGTAGCATGCTTCATGGGCATTTTAACCTAGTTTTATGGTTTTTCATGAAATAAGGTATTTTCTAAATATGTTATGCTGAATTTAACTGAAATAAGTGGTTGTACTGTATGCCTTTAAAATGATGATGATATCTCGCATTTTAGGGTAACACTTTCATCCTGAAAGATTTCAAAGCACACTGCGAATGGTTACAAATTATACAGTGAAGCAGTCACCATTGTAGAGTGAAGCATGGCAGCTGTTCAACAGCTCACTGCAACACTACACAGCAGGTTAGGGTAGGAAGTGAAGAAGAATACTGGATTCACTCGAAAAAATTGCTAGGGGGGTGAGGTAAGCAGAATGTAATTACCTAAGTTGGAATTTATCCAGGACATAAGGCTAACACCTCCAGTCTTAGAAGAGAAAGCTCTGATTCTTTAATAACCATGTACTTGCTTTCTCCGTATCTGAATTGTAAGGGTGCTTCTGCCCTCTTCAAACCACTAGTGTATGCTCTAGCAGTGTTCCAACTGAGACTTAAGATGTAAAACAAAACAAAACAAAACGAAAACAATAAAAACTCTTTTGCAAAACTCACACGTTCGTACTAACTTAGAGATGATAGATAAGTGTCTATTTGCATGCCATCTTTGGCTCATGATGGCTGTTTGGGGAACCTGTTAAGGACTTTAAGGCCATAGTCAGGATTAAAAAAGAAGTCCATGGTAGGTTAGTGCTGTCTGCATAGGAATGGGAAAAGTAGTGCTTACACTTTGTGCTGTATTTTTGTCAAACTGGCACTCAGGCCTAGTGGCTACTTTCCTGGAGTAATTTAGCAATACTCTTAAATTCTTTTCAAGCTTTTTGAGTTTTTTAAATTACTGCTGTAGACATAGTTAAGTTTTCCTGAGAAAATTTTAGGAGAAAGGGACATCGACTGTTTTTTAGTAACCATCATTAATGAGGTTAGAGATAAAAAGATAAAACTTTAGGTTAAAAATCTCAAATAAAAAAATATCCAGCAAAGGAAGCAATTTGATGTTAGGTTGGGTTTGTATGGAGAAAATAATCCAGTCAATGTCGAGGAGGAGCAAATAGTAATTCAGGCCAGGAACACAGAGAACAGGAATGTGTTACTAAATCAAGGTGAAAACTGGAAATCAGAATTTGGTTGGTTTGAGGAACATAGGTTAATAGGGCCACGCAGGCCCTGGGCCCCAGGTCTGAGAGCAGCACCAGGGATAGCTCCCAGTGAAGGTGGCTTCTCCTTGGTTCTTCGGTTCTTTCGTATTCAGCCCTGCCCCTCAGTCTGGCATATCCAGCTCTGTGGCTTAATAATGCCTATCTAGTCAGGAAAATGGATCCTTTCATCCTGTTAATTTTAATATTAGTAATAAGTCTATATTATGAGTGAGGTAGTGCATAATTCATTTCACAGATCTTATTTAATACACACAGCCTTTTGTGTTAGGTATTAAACTCACATTTATGTATGAGAAGATGAAGATAAGTAATTTGCCCATAGTCACATTTCAGAGAGAGGGCACAGCCATGAATCAAAAATTTGAACCGTCTGGCTCCGAAGTCTTTGCTCCTGCAACTCTACCACAAAGTTACGTGAGAATAAGATCATTTGGGTAGCACTTGCTTCTATAAAGCAGGATGACCCTAGGGACACTCTGGGGTTTTAATGCACAGTTGAGAAGGAAGTTTAAAATGCTTCTAGTAACAGGGTAGGGTATGGATAATTTGTTTGTTCTTCCATGCTTCAAAATCATTGCTGACAAAATTGGTAGAACTTACAGAGAGTTTTTTTGCAGTACCTCCTTTTGACATAATGGAAGTATTCAAGCAGAAGAGCCATGTGTCACCTTGTTTAGAGAGTTCCTATGTTTCTGTGAATTTGGTGAAAGTGACCTGTAGGTTCCTTTAAATAAAGTCTGTGATTATTTTGATTCTAGGTCCTATAGCTCTGTTGTATTCCCTATTTTATTTCTCCCAATATACACTTGTATGAATTACTGTAAAATACCTCATTACATTCTGATTTAGATAATACAGAACCCGAAGCTTGCTTTTTCAAATGTCCATGCATCTAATATAAAAATCAAGTATTTAGAAATACAGTAGTGTGCCCTGACTCTTCTGGGCAGTTGATTTCCTTTTTATTCTTAGGAATTTCCAGGGAAGAACTCTAAACTGTTTTTGGTTATTCGTCCAACTCAATAAAACAGGCTTGGTCTAAACAATCTTTTAAAGCTTTAAATAGGATAATAAAATATCCTTTTCATTTGACAAAAGCCCACATGGGGGAAAAAACAGTTTATTTAGTTGTCTACAATTTAAAGTAATTTTAATATTGATAAAACAGGAATCAAAATTGAATTTTACATCTAGGCCTTGTAAGACCAGTTTATTCCTGAAACAAATTCAGATATTCAGGTTATAAAATTCCTGGAACTGCCTTATAATGGAAGAACTGACATACCTTTAATTATAATGCTATTATATCACATTTAAAGACTATGCAGGTTATCTATTACCTTACTTTTATGGAAGAAAAATAATATTCCGTCCTCGTAAGAACCATATAGTAATATGACTGGGAAAGTTGAGGAAAGCTTATAGATAATAGCTGGATCCTGTTTTCCAGAAAACACATCTTTTCCCATGGCTTTTTAGTTAAACTATAATAGTACTATGCCCAATCTCCTTATATGGCTTTAAAATCTTTATAGATATATAATTTGAAGGTTTTAAAAAGCGATTGAGATACGATCTAATGACTTATATCATATGCAAAAAGAGATATAAATCATTCATTTTACAGGTTCTATTTGTTTTCTTTGTAGAGTATATTAGCCCTACAATTTGTGTGTGGGCATGCGTGTGTGTGTGTGTGTGTGTGTGTGAAATCATTTTGGGTATTTTGAGGTGGTCCTATTGCCTTTTGCACTGACTCTTCAAATGTAGTGGTTTTCAACTCTGGCTGTGTATTAGAATCCTGTGAAAGTTTTAAAAATCCTTATGCCCAGGCAGCACCCTACCCCAGTCTGAATTTCTGTAGACAGAACCTAGACATCACTACATTTTGATCTTCTCAGGTTGAAAACCACTGATAAAATACACAAAGACTTCGTAAAGCATTTCCATCTTGTACCCCCGTGGGTAATTACATGGCAGAGATGAAAGAAAATGTCCATTCTCCTAATACAGAGAAAGGTGGTGGTAGGATGATTATTGAAATTTTAGGGGTGACCACAATAGATCATAACAATAGGTAAAATATAGTCTGAAATAGAAAGTCATTGAGTATTCTTTTCGTTAGCGGTGACTTAAGTGAAACACCCAGAGAAAGATATAAAACACCCTCATTTCACCTGGCCACTTGTGCAGGTTTTTTTTTTTTTCTTGACTTGAGCTGCTCGCCATCTTATGACCCGAATCTTGATGATTAATAGGTCTTATAATATTTTCTTAGCTAGTGTAACTTCAATTGCAATACTTTTTCTTCTAATGTCTTACCCTTATAAAATAGCACTAAACTATTTTTCTCAATAAATTCTACTGACACATGGTCCCACAGATTAATTATAAATTGCATAGAAGTACTGCCCTTTGTCAGTTTTAAATGTGTAGCTTTATCTTCTCTTTCTCCTTGTCTTTCCAAGCTAAATGGAATTCGGAGCTTAAAGAAACCTGGTTAACATGGAATATATTCCTATTCTCTTATTTTAAACAATAGTGCCATTAATTTTCATCCTAGACGCTTTGGTTCCTCTATTATTTTCACTGTTATTATAATTTAAAAAGAATCATCTCTATTTTTACAAAACCATTTATTTCACAACATTGTATAAACCTCTTTTTATAAACCTAATTTTCCTCAAATGCTGTTTTTGTTTTTTGGTTTTGGTTTTGTTTTGTTTTGCTTTGTTTTTTAACCTGGTGGGCTTTCTCCATAAATTCAATTGAGAATACCAAATAACTTTTCCTTCTCTTCCCCCTCTCTCTCCCTCCCTCCCTCCCTCTCTTCCTCCTCCTCCTCCTCCTCCTCCTCCTCTTCTTCTTCTTCTTCTTCTTCTTCTTCTTCTTCTTCTTCTTCTTCTTCTGGAGATAATGAAGGGAGGGATAGGTATCAAAAGGGACTTAGAGAACCATGGAAATAAATGCTGGGCCACTTTGCCACGGGTACTTTAAAATACCCCAAGGTAGATAAAAAGAGTAACTTTAGGGCTTCAATCATTTATCATGCAATTATAAAGCTGACACAGCTTTGCAAATATTTCCTTGCAGGGTTTCATAGACATAGACATTTAGCAATAAATGTCTTTTGTTAAAATGGTCTTAGGTCCTATAAAGCCAAGTCTGTATTCCAGGAGAAATTCTTTTGCAGTTATTTAATAGCGTTCCTTTCACAATGCCTTGCTTCTCCATACTTTTTGTTCCCATTGCGATAGTGGTATCTTTGACCAGAGGGTAGGGACAGTGAACACTGAGTCTTAGCCATTCCCTCTAAATGACTGAAAGGAAAGAAAGTATGGCCTTAGAGGGTTATGTTTAAGTATGGGAACTATCATTATTACGGAGATGCTGACCCAGTTACTGACCCTTTGAAAGAGGGTGAAGTAGGATAGGAAAATGTGGAAAAAGCAAATTGGTCAGACATAACAAAGCCCTGGACTGTAATCCTGATGAAACAGTATAGTAATCAGTAAGTGGCAGAGCTGATTGTCTGTTTCTGTGGCTTAGGCAGCTCTTGGAATGGTATGATTTAAGAGGTAGCCGAAAGGATTCTAACTTGCCTCTGAATATCTCTAATGTTTCCTGAGGTTGTGCCACCAGCTAGAATCCCTGTTTGGAGTTGGAGCTTGCTGATATTATATATAAAGTTTTGTGGGAATGTGCACATGTGCATGTTTTTTTGAGAAGATCCATAGCTTTCATCAGAGCTTTATGTATCCATAAAGAGTCTACTTAAAAGCAGATGTCCATAATATAGTTTTTATTTGTGATTCAGTGTGAATTTGGTCAAAGTGATTTCCTTCTCGATACCTTATTGCAATGTACTCATTGATTTTTTTTTTTTTTAACCAGGATGGAGATTGGAAATTTCCTAGCTAACCTTCCTTCTATTTTATAGATAATTAATTCTGAGATCTAAAGCTACAGCTTAGATATTCCAACTCCCAAACCTTGTGTTCTTTCCCAGGAAGTCAGGAGGAGTTGTAGGTAAGAGGTGAGAACAGATACTGGGGCAGTTGGAGGTGTGTGAGACATCTCAGGCTTTAAGTACGCACCTGGAGGGAAGCATGATGGTAGCAAGTCTAGAAGTCTCAGTGAGGGAGGTGGGCCAGAAGGTAGAAAGGTGACATGCAAAAGAAGGTGAAAAGGTAACAAAACTGAACTTCCCTTAAAATGTTTTTCATACCTTCTGGTCATCCGATACTAGAGGGAAATGGAATTGTATTCCCAACAGATCTTTACTATATGCTGTGAGTGTCATTTTTTTTTTTTTTTTGCATTCTTTCATAAGATTTTTGGAGATTTATCATACGACTTTCCAACCCTTACCCATCTGCTACCTAATATCCTAATGACCTGTAATAACAGTAACTTTGTCAGTTTTCATGGTGAAGCATTTAAAACCACTCAACACCATTTGGATTTGTGAATTGATTTTATATTTTAAATAACACTTGGTAGTCTCCAGTAAAGGCATTACTAAGTGTGTTGTTGTTACATGAGGGAACAGATATAGAGTGCTTATATTTTAGAGGCTTGGGGTTTAGTAAAGGAGGAAAAACAGGAGAGAATCAACAACAAGAGCACTTATATTTTGATTGTGTTCAGTTTTTCATTCATGATTTCTTTTGTTCCTTCTAACCACCCTAAAAAGCAGTTACTCTTATTGTTTTATTTGACACATAGGGAAACCAAAGCATAGAAGGCCTAGGTAACTTGTCAGACGTCCATTGGCAGTCAGTGGGGTGACTGACCCCCAGCCCAGGCCCTACCTTGCATTTGAGGACATTCGTGTTTCACTGCTCTGCTGTATTGCTTCCTTGGTCCTTATACCATGACATGCATACAGACTGTGTGAGGTCCAGTTAGAATCAGAGTTAGGGCAAGGATTGCAGAGAAGGTGTTGTTGGAGCTGTGTCTTGGAGGATGGGCAAGCGTTGCTTTGTCTGTCTGATAAGGAGCAAGAAGGCACTGTCATCCAGGGGAATGCCCTGAGTCATGGTGGAACTTGCCTTTTCAGAAAGGCAGGGGCGCCTCACAGTCAGGGCTTAAGGTGCTACTCTTTTGGGGTTTGTCATAAAGATGAACATGATTAGTGCAAAGTTAGAATCAAAACTCACATATTCTGAATTGTTTGCTGCCTTTTTAATACCCCTTCCTCTTAATTCCTTGTCCAATTATGCAAATAATGAATTCTGCCAATGAATCCTACAAATGTCACTTCCTAAAGACCTAGTTACTACTACTCATCCACTTCTTTTGCCCACACTTTAGTGGCTCTATATTTGAACATTCAGATGCTTGTCTGGTATATAATTTCAAGACTTAATCTATGAAATACTTACTTGTACCTACTGTATGCCTGGTTCTTTTAGGTTCTGTGGATCCAAAATTAAGTCCTCGCTCTGCAGGAGTTTTCGTGATTCAGATTTTTATGGCTAATGCAGATGTGACATCATACAGCAGTGTTTTGCCAAACTCAAAAATTAATGTTCGTATTTTTATGATTGTTTGTATGTAGCCAGAAAGGCTGTAAGACATATCCTGTGTTTTAACAATATTTCCAGTTCTTTATCTTGGTAATAACCAGAGAGATACTTAGTTTCCTTGAACATAGATAAATCTTTGCATTCAACAGTTTGTAGTTGAATTTGTAAAATGGAACTCATAAGAGAACTGATTGATATAGTGGTTGCTTACTGTAACAGTTTTCAGATGTCATGGCATTTTTGCAGCAAGCTACAGAGTTGAAGACAAATGAGAAAATAAAATAATAGTTGAAAACACTTGCAGCTGATATGAATGTTGAAGGACAGTAACACATTTCAAGCCATGTAACATACCAGAGTGTTAGGAGATAAATGTTGTTTTTAAAATATTAGTGCACCATAGGTCTTAGATCAATCTTGAGCACTTTAAAATACTTTAAATTATGTATGTACTAGCATTTGACGTATATGTATAGAAAATTGACATTTCGAAACTCACTAACTTTTTTACACGCAAACATACCCGTATCAACCTGTCAAATAGAAACTAACTTCACACTGACCTATTTAAAAACCCAAGTCAGTTATTTATCAGAATGGGAACAAGGCACTAGCAGAATAGAATTACGATATTTGTCACTCAAACTTGAAGTTTGTGCTCTCTAATAGTTTAATTGTTTATTTCTTTGTTATTTTTAGAAGTCTCATGTGTTTAAACATTATGTATCACTGTGTTAATTTTAGAGACCGAAAGTTCTCATATCTCCTGTCTTTCTTTTTTAGACTAGATGCATGGATTGAATTATGGAAACTAAGGAATAAGAAAATGGGGTCTAGTCAAAGAGAGGTAGAATGGCTAGAGTTGAAAGATTCAGGAAGTGGAAGAGGGAAGAGAAAGCACTGATGATTTCACTTGGTGCTTCTGTGAGGTTGAATTTGAAAAGGAAGGGCAGGAGCTCTGTGGATCAGGGGCTGGCCCGTTGAATGGGAGGGAAAATGCTGTCTACTGTCAGTGTGGAGACAGTGCCGCTGGAGTGAAGAATTTGTGCTGGGAGTCAGGGTAGGTGAACACTGCTGACTGAAGGTACAGAGGGAAGGAATGGCCTTCGTGAAGGAGTGTCAGGTTGCATGAAAGGTGCTCTCAGTGTGAGAACTCATTTAAAACAGAGAGAGGCCAATGTTCACCTGGCTTTATCTACTTTTTGATATCCACTTACTGCTCCACAGGAGAGACTGAAAACTATTCTGGGGTGTGCTGATAGTTTCTAGACTGACGTAAAAAACAGGACCGTCGAGAGCATAGGACATTTGGGAATGGACTTCGAAAGCAGCACTGCATTTCTTGTGAGATCTGGGCTCTTGTTCTGATTCTCTGATCTCAACTACAGGGCCCTGAGCTTAATTTTCTTACCTGCAAAATGGAAACAATAATGTTTCCTCTACTAGCCTTATGTGATCGTAATTCATCTGAAAGGAATTTGTAAATCCGGAAGCGGTTTACGGAGAATGGTATTATGATGATACAAAAAAATCAGAGCCAGATTCCCTGGGAGAATATCCACACGTTTATATTCCTCTGTAACCACTGCCCCCCCCCCCTTTTTTGGGTAGAGGTGGTTGGAAAAGTAGACAGAGTTCCATTTTATTTTATTTTTTTTATTTATTTTTTATTTTTTAGCTCAGTTGAGCCCATTTCTTAGAGCCAGAACATGAAAATCCACTGGTCTTTGAAGGCATTGTGTATGGAAGTTATGTATTTATAGTCTGTTGCCCCATGTGTAGCCCCACGTTTTAACAAATGTACAAATCCGTATACAAACAGAGAAATGTGTTTAGAAGGATATATGCCAAAATGTTACCTGTGGCTACATCTGAATGGTGGTATTGGGGTGATTAAAAATTTGTTCGCAACAACATGGGTGGACCTTGAGGGCATTATGCTAAGTGAATTAAGTCAGAAGGAGAAAGATAAATACCATATGATTTCACTCATATGTGGAATCTAAAACAAACAAGACAAAATAAAACAAATGAACAAACAAACAAAACAAAAACAAGAGAACGGACTGATGGTTACCAGACGGAAAGGAGGTTGGGGGGTGGGACAGGGTGAAGGAGGTCACTTGTAGGGTGATGGATGGGAGTTAGATTTAGGGGATGATCACTTTATAATATGTGCAGATGTCACACTAACATTGTACACCTGAAACCTACATAATTAAAAAAACCTGAGGGACAGTTTTATTTTATGATACTACTTCTCTTAATAAAAGGGCATGGTACCAAAAAAGTTTTGTTTTCTCCCTGGTTGGTTTGTTCATGTTTTCTAAATTGTCACTAATTATGTATATACATATACCCTTTCCCCCCCACACACAGAGTCACATTTATAGATGTAAATATTTCATATGGAATTTTTACTTTGGCAACTCAAAGTTTGCCTTACTTGCTAGGTTAAGTTTGACTAGTACATACATATATAAATACAGAACTTACCGTTTTTTGAAAAAAACATTTACTGGAAGACAAAACACCTGGCAGAAATTGCTGACCCTGTGGAACGTTAGGTATGCACATTTATGTCAAGGAGAGCTGTGTTTTGCATGGATATGTTTTACTCATTCAGTGTGCTACCCATACGCCTTATTATACAGTATCCCTGGACAATCTCTTGGGAGATTTATGCTCTCTGCTGGTTGGTGGTAGCACCTAGAAGGAACAGATTTGCAGGGTAATACTTTGTTTCCCTGCCCGTGAGTTTCTGCAGTTCTTGGTTTTTTAGTCCTACCCCGAGCAATTTACCTTATCTCCAGTGAAATGCCTCGCTGATACCATTTGCTTTGTATTTATTACTTTTGCTTAATTTTGACCATGCAGTCTAGCAGCACACAAATCCCAGAAAAAGACATAATGGTCTCTCAGTTATGACCAGTGTATGATAGAGACAACAAGTAAGACCTAAACGTGCCACCGAAAGAAATGGCCCAGGTGAGAAGCTGTTGTTTCTGTTGTTTTCCGCATTCCTTCCAGGGACATTGCCGCTGGGCATTTTGAATGGCGTGGACAAACAGAGGGGAAGAACAGTGGTAGGTGACCAAATGTAGTTAGGGGTGTGAAAGCACAGAACACCGCAGAGAGGGATGACCTGGTGTACCAGCACTCACTTCCAGTAGACTAAGTGACCTTTGCCTCTACTTAGGGAATAAAAGAAGGAGAAGCAAAGTGGTGCCAGAGTTAACTTTTGGGGAAGTAACCTTGGTGGGAAAGAGGGTCCTGAACAGTTTTATAGACAGTTAAAATTGGCCAACTGCCATATAAATTTATGTGCAATTTTGACTGTACAGAGTCTTGCTTAAATTTCGCCAAAGCATTTTCAGTTTGAATCACTAAGAAGGAAGCAAGCATGATAGAATTTTCAGATTGTTAAAACTGCTTTGAGTTCCAGTGATTGGTTCTGCCTTAACACATGTCTGCACTGTGTTTTTGATGTATTTTGCATTCAGAGACCCAGGGATATGAATCCTATTTCATTTACCTATCACCTAACTGCTCAACTAAACTTTGTTCTAGTAATAATTTAGTTACTCAATATCTCGGAAGGATATTTAAGCTGAAATCTAAATACAACCTGTTTTTTTTTGTTTTGTTTTGTTTTGTTTTGTAGTGTTGGGCACTACTCATGTGCATACAACACATTCCCATAAAACTAGCATTTTGTATTTACAGAGAATTTCTCCTGAGAGTTAAGGTCTTGTAAAACATTCTTGTTCTACAGCATGAACGAATTATTATACTCAAGGGCATTGAAAGTGAAGTACACTGAAGAAAAGAATTTTTTCATTAAAATGCAGTTTATATTGATAAAACAGATTACTAGCATTTGATGAAATGTGAAACTTGGAGCTCCTCATATCAGTAAATCGCCAGTAGGTTTATTTTGGCAAGTGGAACCAGTATGTAACATATAAGGGGCCAGGCATTATACCTGTTAGCATTGTATTAAATTGTCTTTTGGTAAAGTACTTTAAAAAAAAAAAAAAAAGCTATCTGTGCCTTGACAAGCAGGCTGTGGTAACTAGGATTATTAGAAAATAAAAGCTGTTGTGTTATCAGTTTTGGCACAGTCATTTATCAATCAGTATTTTAAACATTGACAAGTGGTAATTTAATAGGGAATGACCCAGTTGGCAGGAAGTTCTAATGACAGATGATGCAAACTCATTTATCACTAAGGGGTTCTGCTGGGCTTCTTACCTTTCTCTGTATCGTGGCTCATATTTTCCAAGTCTGGGATGTGAGAAGCCACAAAGGGCAAATACTATGGCACGAAGCCTGAAACCACTCCCAAACAGAGAAGAACATTAACGCTTTAGAAGCTCACATCTTTGCAAACGCTCCTCCATGTTGATGATTCTCAATTTAAAACAGGTAAGATTGATAAGTTATTAGGAATGTTTGGTAGTCCATCTGCTTCAGTTTTTATACACGAGAAAGTAAGGTAGATGAAATTTTGAGTGGAGTACAGGAAGGGGTGATTTTGAAATTAAGCTAATGAAAAAGGCAAATTTTGTTGAGAAATCCACTGTTAGCAAAATTGCTTTCCCCCCTATAGTAAATGCTTTTGTTTTTAGAAGTTTAACTATGATGGGTCTTGGCATGGCATTTTGGGGAGTTACCCTTTACTAGGATTTTCCTAGCTTCTTGAATCTATAGGTTTCTGGTTTTGGGGTCAAATTTGAGAAATATTCAGCCATTATTTCTTTGAATATTTTTTTCAGCCTCACCCTCTTCTCCACTTTTTCTGGGACTCCAGTGAGACAAATGTTAGAACTTTTGTTATAGTCCCACACATTCCTGATGCTTCACTCCTTTTCCCCCCACTCAGTTTTCTCTCTGCTGTTTAGGTTGGATAATTTCTATTGTTCTCGCTTCAAATTCACTATTCTTTTTTTTTTTTTTTTTTTTTGGTGGAGGGGGGTTCCCTCTATCTTGGAGTTGAACTCATTCATTGGATATATTTTTGTGTCCTAAAATTTCTGTTTATGTCTTGTATTCTTCTGCTTTCTTTTTTTTCTTCTTGCTCAAACTTTCTGTTTCACTTGCTCCAAGTGTGTTCATAGCTGTTGGTTGAATCGTTTTTATGTTGGTTGCTTTACATCTGTCTCATCCCAACGGGCAGCGTTGATTGTCCTTTCTCACTCAGCTTGAGACATCTTGGTTCTCGGTATGAAGAGAAAGTTTCAACTGAAATGCGGATATTTGGGTCTTACATTTTTAGGCTCTGGGCCTTATTTAAATTTTGCGTTTTTGCAGGCTAGTCGGACCGTGCTCTGGTAGATGATAGAGATGCCGCATCATTACTGAGAGGGGGCAGTAGAAATTCATATTCTCCACTCAAACTTTGTGCACTGGGGTGGGGTGGGGGGAGGTCTCCTTGGCAGCTTATTACCACTGAGCTGTGGTGAAAGTCAGGAATACTCCACTGGGTTCCATCTGACACATCCCAGGAGGTTGGGATCAAAGTTTCAGCTCCCAGTCTGTGCCCTCTCTGACACTGGGGTGGAGGAGAAAGCGGCGACACCTTGTTACAGCCCAGCCAAGGTGAAACCTTAGCTCCTTGACGAGGTCTTTGCTGGAAGGATTGAAACCACAGTTTTTACTCTGGTGTTTACTGAGGAAAACGGTTATTGTCTAAAAGTTTCATCTTACTAGGCTGCCTCTTTCCTGGTCTTTTGACTGAAGAGAATAGGCTTCTTTTGGGGCTGTTGTTCATCTGTGCCCATTGGCATTTCCAAATTGCTGTCTTCTCCAGTCTGGGATATATCAGTCAAAAAGAAAACCCAGGGAACTCACCACTGCATCGTTCCTTGAGTTCCAGGTTCCCTAGCCAGTCTGTTTTCTTCTCTCCATCTCTCAGAGTTTTCTTACATGTTTTATATATAATGTTCAGTGATTTTAGTTGTACACAGTGGGAGGAATAGGGAAAAGTATGTCTATATAATTTCCCCCAAAGAAGTTCTATAGGAAGAGATTTTGGTACTTGTGTCTCAAAATTGCAGAGATTCTAGATATTGGCTTCATTTGTTGAATTGCTTAACTATTCTGAACTGAAAAGCCTTGTACAACAATCCTAGGGATTTCAGTCTGGTATAAGACTATACCAGTGTAGGGGCGCCTTGGTGGCTCAGTTGTTAAGCGTCTGCCTTCGGCCCAGGGTGTGATCCCAGGGTCCTGGGATCGAGCCCCACATCGGGCTCCGTGCTCTGCTGGGACCCTGCTTCTTCCTCTCCCACTCCCCTGCTTGCATTCCCTCTCTCACTGGCTGTCTCTCTCTCTGTCAAATAAATAAATAAAATCTTCAAAAAAAAAAAAAAGACTATACCAGTGTAATATTTTCTGGGGATAAGGAACCAATTGGGTTATTCCCTATTTAAACATAATTGACAAATAATAAGCTTTTGGTATGTAGATCTATTTAAGATTGAAAATTTATTTATAGCCAGAGTAAAATATTTTCTTCCTTATCGATGATCATTTGGGTAACTTAAAAAATATGCTTCATGATGGTTTTGCTTATTGATACTTATTCTGAAAATATTTCATTATTTTTAAACATTCTGAGTATCTGAATTGTTTCTTTTGGATTTTCAGTAGAGTTAGTAAAAATTAAATAGGAGTAGGGGCACCTGGGTGGCACAGTCTCTTAAGTGGCTGACTCTTGGTTTTAGGTCAGGTCATGATCTCAGGGTTGTGAGATCGAGCCCCGCATTAGGCTCCGCGCTTAGTGTGGAATCTGCTTAAGACTCTCTCTCCCTCTGCCCCTCCCCCACCATGTGGTCTCTCTGTCTTTCTCTGTCTCTCTCTCTCTCTAAAATAAATACATCTTTAAGAAAATTAGGTAGGAGTAAACCCTCTGTCCATTATGCTAACAGTAAGGATCCGGGTGGATGACGTGCTGGGAACTCTCGGGGGGTGGGGAGCAGAGAGGCACAGGCTGTGTGAGTGTATAGGAGCCAAGGACAGTAAATGCTGGCTGCCCAGAGAATGTCCACCTGTTTGAATCACCAAGTTTGAGGGACACAGGGAACTCACTTTGGTCAGGGACTCTGTCTGAGGCTGTTCAGGTGCCGTTGTAAGGTTTTCAAGTGTCAGTGCTCAGAACAGGTGGGTCCAGCCAAGTTCCTGTAAGTCATGCCAGAAGTAGAGTCAGTCCTGGGAAAGGGGGCTGAAAAGAACCAGATGTGGACATTAATGCTACCACACCTGGCTAATAGTTTTAGGGACTGATTACTGCTACAGTCCTATCTGGAAATGAGTTGGGGTCTGAGATCCAGGGAAAAGGACTGTTGGATGGATGGGCCCTGGAGTTAGAGCCTGGTAAAAGAGGGGTGCGGGGGGGGGGGGGGAGAGAAAGGCAGATGGTGGAATGGTTGTAGCCGGAGCTTCTCACGGGCATGTTTTAGATGTGGGAGTTGAAACTTCCTCTTAGACCCTTATTCACTCCATAGATGCTGTTCATCTGAGCTCTCTGTGGTTCTGGGTCTGACAGACTCTTAGTACCATAATGCAGATGAGCCAGGCCAGAGAGGGCTCAAATGCATGCCCAGAATCAATTTGGCACATCAGCAGAGTAGGATGGAGAAACTGCCCTTGGCTGATTTTCTTTTGTTTTTTAGCACTTTTCCTATACTTCTAGAGCCAAAAGATGAGTAGGAATTTTAGGGAATTTTCTTAATGTGGGAAATAGTTCCCCTGGGAGCCCAGGCAATTGTGTTCTCTTCTTAAGAATTTGGGTGCATTGGAAAGGCCCTAACCCAGGAATCAGAGACTTAAAATCAGGTGCCAGAGGGAGACCACAGACAAGTGTCCCTACCTCATCTGAATAACGTGGGAATGGTAGTATCAGTCCTGCTGCCTTAGAAAATTGTTTTGAATAGAAATAAATTGGAAAAAGCTTAAAAGTGCCACATGATGTTTCAGATGTAATATTTCATTATATATCTGCATAAATACAAATGCTTCTCTTTGTCTAATTTTTCTCTTATGTGGAGAAGAATAACTCTTCCTTCATAGGAAAATTAATGAAGAACAAGTCCATGGATATTCAGACAGTCCCATTTTGTAGTTTTGTAGTTTTAAAAAAATTTAATTGAGTGTTAGTAGTGTAACTTTTGACAGTGACAGAAAGATATGTTTTTGCCATTTTCCTTCAGGTTATCCATTTCTAAATTCTTTCTACTAATTGAGAGTCAAGTTTCTCAGGATCTCCTCTCCCTAGGTAGCTATAAATATCATTTGCTTATAAAACGTCCTTACAACTAAGAGGAAACTTAGAAAGTTTCCTGTAGCCCTCACTAACTTGTTTTCACCCTAGTAGAATTAAAGCTTTTTGAACAATAGTGTTTCTGTGATGTATTTCCACCTCTTTTTTTTTCTTTGCATCACTTGAATACCCTATTAGAATATAAGTTCCATGTGAGGCAGTACTCTCGTACCTAGGCACCAAGAAAGCACTCAGGAATTATTTGTTTCATGAACGTGTGAATAGATGAATGGGTGCTGGCTGCCCTTTGACTGAGTCAGGCTCACATTGTGGTACCCCCTCTTGGGCTCCAGAGGCCCCTCTGCACCAGTATTTATATTGCATTGTATTCCCGAGTCTCCCATCTACCAACAAGTTCGCAGCTCGTTATCTAATAAGCTAGTCTGCGTTAGCCTGTTTTGGCTGATGGTGGACCTACTACAAATATGTTAGTAAAGAGTTTCTACAGTAGCCTCATGGTAAGAACTCAGTAAATGTTAGCCACTATCATTATCCTCCTCCTTATCATCATCATCACCCAGAATATTCCTCTGTAGCCACTGTTTTTCACGGTTTGTTCCCAAGAACGATTAGCAGTCTAAGGATTTTCCCAGCTGATAATAAAAGTTTGGTGGGGCCGGGGGTGGGGTTGGGGGTTTGGTGGGAGGGAGGAATGTATGTGGAGAGAAAAATCAAGGCTATGCTCCCCTCCTCTCTTTAACCAAATAAGGTGTGCTTTTATCTGCTCTATATATTTATATTCCTGGTGAATTTTATTTTTGAAAGGATTCTACTACTTAATTTTCTTTTTCAAAAGAAATGCTATAAGCAATATACTGTTTGCCAGAGAGTACAACATGAATGTAGCTCTTATAAATGTGCAGATGAGAGTGACAAGGAAAAGAAGAGAAAAATAACTGATCGCACTTCAGAATGTGTTCTTTTTTTTTTTTTTTAAGATTTTATTTATTTATTTGATAGAGAGAGACAGCCAGCGAGAGAGGGAACACAAGCAGAGGGAGTGGGAGAGGGAGAAGCAGGCTCCCAGCGGGGGAGCCTGATGTGGGGCTCGATCCCAGAATGCCGGGATCACGCCCTGAGCTGAAGGCAGACGCTTAACGACTAAGCCACCCAGGCGCCCCCAGAATGTGTTCTTAAGCAAATAATGTGTGCAGTCTTTAAAATGAATGTGCTACTGCTGGAAGCCAGCATGTTGGATAGCGCACACCTCACGTCGTACCAACCTTACCGACTGTTGTAATAAGGCTATGAGGTTAGTGGGCAGCATGGGGCTGTATCCCTTACAAGCTGCGTGACCTTAGAACAGTCAGAGTTCTGTGAACCTCAGTGTGTGCAGCTATAAAATGTCAAAAATCATACTACCTCTTAGAGTTATGAGGATTAACTAAAACTTGTCCTTTAACTTAAAATACCTGGCATTCCTGTAAGCCTCAGTATACACAGCATATACAGTATATAGAGAGTATCTGTACTCTATATTTAACATGTAGAAAGCATTCAGTGACATCAGCAGGGCAGTTCATGCACACTTTCATGGTAGCCTTATAAATAAGATGGCTAGATCAATTTGTAATTAGCTAACCTTCTTTCTTGAACAGATATATACTTGTGAATTCCTGTTAATCTTAAAGGGATACCCTGTGTTGTTATAGAAAAACCACAGATCTGGATTCACACAAACTTTATTTAAATTCTAAGCTCTGTTGGGGCGCCTAGGTGGCTCAGTAGGTCGAGCATCGAACTCTTGGTTTTGGCTCAGATAATGATCTCAGGGTCATGAGATCGAGCCTGGAGACCGGCTCCACGCTCATTGGGGAGTCTGCTTGAAGATTCTCTCCGTCTGTCCCTCCCCCTTACTCTCTCTCTCTCAAAAAAATAAATAAATCTTTAATAAAATAAAGTCTAAGCTCTGTCATTTACCAGATTCTTGAGCAAGTTGCTTAAAGCTGTTTAAGTCTGTATCTTCTCATCTATAAACTACAGCTACTCAATAGGAACTTTGTGAAGATTAAATTCTAGGAAACACTTAATCTAGTGCCCACCACGTTTCTTCAAATGTGGTAGATGTTCAAGAAATGTTTCTTCTCTTTTTTACTTTGCTGGAATGTCACAAACAAAAACCCAAAGCAAGTGTCCTAGAATTTTGGATGACACAGAACAAGGAATGATTGAAAGCATAATGTATGATAAGGATGAAATTTCAAAATTACCTTGACAGACCAAAATAATACACTGAACTGTACAAAAATGATATTTGAAAGAACAACTGTTAACTCTTGCATTCAAAAAGAGAGAGATGGGGGCGCCTGGGTGGCACAGCGGTTAAGCGTCTGCCTTCAGCTCAGGGCGTGATCCCGGCGTTATGGGATCGAGCCCCACATCAGGCTCCTCTGCTATGAGCCTGCTTCTTCCTCTCCCGCTCCCCCTGCTTGTGTTCCCTCTCTCACTGGCTGTCTCTATCTCTGTTGAATAAATAAATAAAATCTTTAAAAAAAAAAAAAAAAAGAGAGAGATGATATGTAGGTAAGTAGATAGAGAGAGAGAGAGAGAGAGAGAACTTCTAAAAACACTTGGGTAGTGTTGAAATACTTAACCTGGAAGAGAATTCTGTGGGGAAGCCACATACCTGTATTCACATTATAGAATCATTGAAACTTGCAGTTTGAAGGATTGTTTTGTGCAAATATTGGTATATTTGTATTGTGTTGTTCCTAAGCAGAGAATTATAGCATGAGAAGCATAGGGCAAAGATACCAATTTTAGAAAGACATCTTTCTAATAATTAGATTCATTCAATAATGAAGTAAAATGTATGTGTGTGCATGATATATTTTGAAGAAATAAATCAAATTTTACTGATCAAATTGTAGAGTTTTTTTTTTTTTTTTTTTTTTTTTTTGTCAGAGGTGGCTAAGGGACAAAGGGCCCATGGTAGAGGTATGGGAGATGTCACATTTTACCTGACATGACATCTCCTCTACAAAAGCTTAGAAAATTGTCCTCAGCTCCCCTGTTGCAAATATTTTTTGTATTCTTTCATAGAAAGGAAACTCTCAGTGAAAATGAATCCAGCAATCACTAGGTGGAATATTGTGGCCATGTCTTTCTTGACGTGGGATTCTTGAGTGGGTGGGGTGTTAGATGAGGTTAATTTCTAAGTTCACGTCTAATTAATTACGTGATTGTGTACCTATTAATTAAGTCAACACAATATGCATACAGAAATCAGTTAAATTATGTCTTCAAGAACAACTTCAGAATATACTGATAGCATTGAATATTACCTCTAAAATGGGCATTTTAGAGGAAGAAGAATTCCAGGAACATTCTGTATAAGGAAGAAAATTTGAGTCCCAGTTGTTATTGTGGCCCCAATTCAATTCAATTATGACTTTAATAAATGATAAAATGATTTTGTGATGTGTGTAGCTTATGAGAATCAAGAGGAAATCATTTTTCTATGCTTAGTCTAGTGTTGCTTAGAATCTCACTGAGAACAGAGCTGTGTTTAATCTTCCTCATTTGAGTGGCATGCACAAGCAGAAAAACTGGTGAGTCATTTGAATAATCCGGCTAGTGTACCTGTGAATATTCTTGAGAACGATGGAAAGGTTAAATGCTTTGAAACATGTGTATTCTGAAGGGAGCACTGAGCTCCTGCTCTCTGGTTTCACTGAGAGCACAACTTGGGCCGAAAGTACTAGCTGTGTTTTATAGTGCTTAATACACTCCCATTTCAAGGTGATTGCCAGTTATTATGTGATCATGAGAAGATAGACTTTAATTTCAGTGAGCGTTAGCATCATCAGCGACGAGCCTTTCCGCATGTGGTGTGCCAGGTGCCGCATTAAATATGTTCAGCTAGCACACCGCTTGCTCTCTGCACGCTCACAGTGTTCAGAGTGATGCAGGCTGTTTTAGATATAAGCAAATCTGAAAGAGAAGGTGATTAATAACAGCAGCTCGAGTCGTGCCTTACATTTATGTACCACGTTCTGGTTTACAGCGCTCTTAAGAGAGCAGAACATTCCTCCCAGGAAGATGATGGATCCTGTGAGGCAGAAATGTTTCTGGTACCAGTTTCCCTGGAGGGAATTGAGTCTGTATTTTTATTGAAGGATCGTAAGATGCAGCTTAAAGGATGTGATCACAGCCCCCAACCAGAGAGAAAATTCCAAGTGGAAATAAGGAGCTAGACCATTTTGCAGAGTTTTGATGTGGAAAAGAGTTGGGAAGATCAAGGTACAGGATATATGGAAGGTTTAATGAAGCATATAATGTGGAAAGAAGGCAAGACATATACTTAAGCACTGAAATGGAGCCTGCCAAGTTTATTCAGGTGTCCAGTGCATTATCAGTGGTGAAAAGAAGTGAACCGACATTTCCTTGCTGAATGCTTGCCTTTCCCTCCTACCCTAGCTCTTGTGTTACTCTGGACAGAGAAAGTAGATGGCTCTTTCCTTCTTGACTGTAAGCCTTTGCATCTATTTTCCCTGTTGTTTTTCGGCCATCTTCCTACTTGGGTCTAGAGTAATACTCTTTCTTCTCACTCTTATCAACTACCCTAGCTTCTTTAAAAAAACAAGACTTGGGATCATCCTTCCTCAAAACTCCTTTCTGAATAATGTCACTTGTGTTAAACAACTAGGTCATTTATTTTATACAGTACACTGTGGTAAAAGAATGCCTTTAACTTATCCCATAGCTCCATACCGCTTACTTCAGTGCCCACCCAGACAGACTTATAGGGGAAGCTTTTAAATGAAGTATAGAGTCATAATTACATATGCATGTGTCATGTATGTGAATGTCCATTGTCAGTTGATTATGTGTGTTCAGTCATTTGATTGTAAGGTTCTTAAACGTGGGGACTCTATCTTTAATGCCTTTTAACACCCTACAGCACCGGCTTATTTCTCTGCTGTTGATTTCCAATAAATATTATTAGTGGGCAGATGATACTTAAAGTGTTGGGAAGGGGAAATCTGTGTGGCAGCTGCAAACCACCACACAGCTTGGGGTAGCACTCAGCTTGCTTCTTTTTTTCTGAGAGAAATGGGTTGTAATTTGTGCTTACCATCTAGCTATCTTGTTTAGCCTAAGTGCTATTTACCTTATGAAAAAAAAAAGCAAGAAAATCAGGGTTGGCAAAAATGTAGTTAGATTGAATTTAGAGAGAATCAGTGTCCCTGGATGTACTTTATTTGCATTGTTGAGCTCTGTCAACACATCAACAAATGAGGTTTACCACTTTGAAAGGTGACATGAAAATATGAGGTGTGGGTTATATAATGATTATCTAACCTTTTGAAAATCTAGCTTTTAGCCTTAACTGAAAAACTTGACATTTTAGCTGTGAGCCTCACTTATGGAACACCTCAGAATAAACTTGGAACTTGAAGGTCAGTGTAGAAACTCATTGTCAATTCAGCGTGGAGAAGCTTACATAACACCTCCGCAGCCAGGTCTGGCTTGTGTTAGTGCTACTCGAGCCCCACTCTCAGGAGTGCTCCAGCCTCTCATCAGAGGGGCAGGAGGAAACTGAGGTGCGGACAGGCAGAGTATACAGATGACAAGGCAAGCCTTCAAACAGCACGGAGGACTTAGAGATGCTTGAGAGAAAACTAGATGAGTCTTGAAATATGAGCTTCAGTGTAAACATCCCCATAGACCAAGTGGATGAAATTGAAGGAAAAGATGAGAAAGTTGGAAGAGGCAGACAGACAAATTTGAAACAAGTGTTTCTGTGACTGGAGGGGCAAGCCTAAAGTGGTTTAAAAGCATTTTTGAGGAAGCCAGATTTGTCAAAATCAGGGGCTCTTGACAGAGGACTTAAATGGGGGGGGCAATTTTAACGCCTGGCTTTGGAAAAAGAAGGCAGTTGCACTCATCACCATATCAAGAATATTCAGCCACCGTATTATGATAGGGGTTGTACGCGGATATGGCATCAGGACTGTGCCCTCTTCTCTATACCTTCCCCCCCAAAAAAAGGACAGGAATAATTTTGAATAGATTTGAAAACAAATGTTTGGGTTGGAATATCAAAATTAGGCAGACATAGGGGACAAGAAACCACAGAGACAGTTTACCAGAGACATGGTGATGAAGTGAAAAACTCCACTGAGCCGAGCAGGCAGGCCATGTAGTAGTTGAACCTGTCAACTCTGTAATGGAATGGGCGTCACATGTTTCTGTGGTTCCAGAAGACCAGAGGTCAAGTGAAGAGAAGTTGTAGAAGGACAAGAGCTGATAGGTAAGGATAAATATATTTGAAATGTTTAAGTAGTGAGCAGTTGGGTATTGGAACTCAAAGTAAATGTATTAGTAGACAGATCATAGCAACATAAAACAGAATGAAGAAAAAACCTCTAAGCATGGAATTAGGAATCGTTGCATTAAAAATCTTAAGTTGTGCATGGATTTTACATGTATATAAGCCCTAAAATAAGAATATATGGCATGCTCCCTTATTAGTTCACATTTAAAAGCATATAAAAGTTAATGAATATTCTTAGAATAAAAATAATATAACTTTAGGTGTTGACTCTATTGGAAATTAAATAGATGATTATCTGTATGAATCTTGAAGTCATTTCTTTCTCTCTAAAGAAACTTATTATTCTCTGCACACCACTTCATTTTGGCCAGCAATAAGTCCAACTCAGTCAGTGTGCTGCAGTGGAATGTTTTAAGCTGAAATGTGCGTTGGAATCTGTTTGTTTGCAGCAGATGATTTGACTAAGCTTTGATGCGCAGTCACTTTCTGACATTTGTGTATTTCAGCAGTGAACAATGTAAACTCATTTTCTGAGCACTTTGATTACTTGCACATAGCAGTGCCCATGGCATGTGACAGAGAGGAGTGCTCTATCCACTAATCAGATAGATATGCTTCAAGCGTATTTACACAAAATAATGAAAACAGCTGTTAGATACCTTTAAACTTGAGTGTGTTTTGTTATTAATCTACTAGCCTGTACACATGACACTATAATTCTTTGCTCACTCAAGTTGCCTTTAATGACACAGTAATAAAACTGAGAGGGATGAAAGTAATGGAATTGTAGAATGTAATGCCTCAATTGTTCTACAGTGTCTTCCTTTTTGCCAAAATAAACCACAATTAGGTCCATATGGTGTTTTGAAGTTTTCAAGCAATGACCCTAATAAAAAGTAATGAATTTCTGACAAAAGAAAGCATGGCTCTCTTTTAAACAGATATCTTCACTATTGATCTAGATATGATTGTAGACCGATATGCTAATAGAAGAAGAAAGGTTCATCATGTTTGGTATACGTACTTTCATTTGTGGTTTATTTTACTCATAAGAAGTTCACATGTTAAAGGTAGAAATATTATAATGCATTAGATATGACTCCTTTGTTTTAAAGACCTGTTACTTAAAGAAGTAGGTATTCTTCAAGAACAGGAAATTTCGAAGGCCATCTATAGTACTGACAATCATCACATTGGAAGGGTTGCAAGAGTTTGTTTTGGGGATGTTCTTATATATTTATTGGACTTTTGAGGTACTGGTTTATTTGTGTGCAGTTTTTATGTATTTCAAAACTGCTTCAAGGGATGATGACATTTTATTCCAAGTACACCTACCTCATCTTCAAACTATATGTAAGTAATGCATCACTGAGTTTCTTTGCTTAGAAATTGATTTTAAAAAATAATATCAGGGTCAACAAAATCTTTAGATTGTCCTTAATGTTAATAAAGCAGTATAGGTAGCCAAGAGTTTTGACAAAAATTAAATTTGAAAAATGTAAACTGAGTAATAGATTATGATTATAATAGCTATACGGGGGTGGGAAGGGGGAGGGAAAGAAATCAAAAGGAAGATGTGAAAGGAAGAGGGTTAGCATCATTTTTATTAGGAAAACCTGGATTTGAATCTGTGCTCAGCAGCATGCCAACATTTTTCCTGTGTTTAATGTATTTAGTTTTTCTGAATCTTGGCTTCCTCGTGCAAGATGTCGATAGGGTCATTGTAAGGATTAAGATACTGTACATGATCCATCTAACAGACTGCCTGGCAAACAGTAGGCACTCAGTAAATGAACTTTTTGTTGTTATTATTATTACTGAGAATAACCTCCTAAAGTAGCTCCTTAGTATCATTTCTACGTAGTGTGTTTGTGTGTGTGTGTGTGTGCACACGCGTGTGTATTTTCTCCTTGTCTGTGCCTTGTCTTTTATAGTGTCTTTTGAAGAGCAGAGGTTCTTAAATTTGGTGGAATCCAATGTAGCCATTATTTTTGGTATTCTATCTCAGCAATCCTTATGTAACCCAGAGACATAAAAATTTTCTCCTGGGTTGTCTTCTAGATGTTTTATAATTCTAGTTTTACAGTTAATATGATGATCCATTTTGAGTTAATTTTTGCATATGATGTGAGGTATATGTGAAGTTCATTTTTTTTTTTTTTGCATTTGGATATCCAATTGTTCCAGCACTACTTGTTGAAAAAAACTTTACTTTCTCTATTGCATTACCTTTAGAATTTTATTTAAGAATCAGTCAATCATATATGTAAGGTATATTTCTTGATTCTCTATTCTGTTCCATTGATCTCTTTGTCTAATGTGATGCCATGATTATGACATGCCATAATCATGATGCTCATGATTTTCTGCTTTAACAGTAAATATTGAAATCAGATAGTGTAAATTCTCCATTTTTTTTTCTTCCTTTCCAGTTTTTTGGTTTTGTTTTTGTTTTTGCTTTTTTGGTTTTTGTTGTTGTTATTGTTGTTGTTGTTTTGGCTATTCTGAGTCCTTTGAATGTCTATATGTACTTTATTTTAAGATTTTATTTATTTGAGAGGTGAGAGAGAGAGAGAGACAGAGACTGAGTGAGCAAGTGCACGAGTGGGGGTGGGGCAGAGGGAAAGGGAGAAGCAAGCTTTCCACTGTGCAGGGAGCCCAACACAAAGTTTGACGTGGGGCCTGGTCCCAGGACCCCGGGATCATGACCTGAGCTTAAGACAGACACTAAATTGACTGCACCACACAAACACCCTCCATGTATACTTTAAAATAAGGTTGTCAATTTCTTTAAAAGAAGAGAAAAAAAACTCACACTGGGATTTTGAATGGGATTGTTCTGAATCTATGGATCAAATTGAGGAGATAACTTGGTTACAGTATTTAGTATTTTATTCCATTTATTTGAGTCATTCTTAATTTCTCTCCATTATGTTTTGTAGTATTCCGTGTGTAGGTCTTATACATGTTTGTTTGATGTATCTTTAAATATTTCATATTTTTATGCTATTATTTTTCTTTTTTTTATATTTTCAGCTTTTGATTGTTCATTGCTTAGACTGAGAAATACAATTGATTTTTGTATTTTGGTCTTGTATCCTTCAGTTTTGCTAAACTTATATCTTTTAATTAACTTTTTTTGTAGATGTTATCAGATTTTTAATGTAGACAACCATGTCCTGTGTAAATTAAGATGGTATTACTTCTCCCTTTTCAATCTCAGTGACTTATTTATTTTTGTTTTCTTATTCCATGGAAGTAGATCCTTCAGTATAATTTTGAACAGAAGTGGTGAGGCTAGACATTTTTACCTTTTTCTGATTCTAGAGGGAAACCATTTGGTCTCTCACCATTAAGCATGATGTTAGCCTTAAACTTTTCTCACATTTCATAAAAGCTTAGTAAATTGAGGAGGCTCCCTTTTATTCTAAGTGGGCTGAAAATTTCATCAGGAATAGATATTGGATTTCATCAAATCTTTTTTCTGCATCTGTTGAAATAGTTTTACATTGTTTGTTTAGTTAGTCTATTAATGTGGTGAATTCCATTGATTGCTTTTGAATATTAACCAACATTTTATTCCTGCAATAAATCACACTTGGCCATATTTTATTATCCTTTTTACATATTGTTAGATTTAATTTATTAAAATTTTAAGAACTTCTCTGTCTCTGTTTTTGTGCTGTCCTTGTCTGGTTTTGGTATAAGAGTAATGCAGGCCTCACAGAATGACTTGGGAAGTGGTTCTAACCTTTTTAATTTTCTAGAAGAATTTTTTGTAAAATTGGTATAATCTCTTCCTTAAATACTTGGTAGTATTACTGGTTAAGCCATCCAACCCTAGTGTTTTCTTTGTGGGAAGGTTTTTAACTACAAACTCAATTTCTTTACCAAGTAATCTAAAATCTAATAAATATATACTATTAAATATTCAAGTATTGCTTGAATAAGATGTGGTAGTTTCAAAGAATTTGTTCATTTCACTCAGGTTATTAAATATATTGATATAAGTTTGTTCACAGTATTTCTTTGTTGTCCTTTTACTTTGCGTAGAATTTGAGGTAATACCACCTTTTTCATTCCTGATATTGGTAATTTGGCTTTTATCTCCTTCTCTCTTTTTTCTATTTAATCTGGCTAAAGTTTTATCAATTGTACTGATCTTATTGAAGAGCCAGCTTTTATGTTATGTTAAAATGTTATTTTTGTCACTTAAAGACCAGAATGATTTGGTTTCAGACTAGATTGGTTTTATTAGAACAAATAGAAATAAAAATGGTCTGGCACTACCTGGAGAGCACAGACTTAGAATGTTCTGAGAATTAGTCTGTGAATGTAGAATGTCTGGATAGGTAAAAGGACTCCAGAAAGGAGAAAAGGAACAAGCCAGAAGGCACAAAAGAAGCATTCTTTCTATTCCACCATTTGAATGACTGTTCCCACAGTGTTTGAATCCAGTCTTGTTTTGATATTTGATAATTTAAACAGCAAATTATTTCAGTAAAGGAAATCTATGGATAAATTTCAAATCCCATTTTAAGTATTTGCTTCTTTTACTAAAAATCAGCTTCACTGTGGTTTGGAAGCTTTGAGTATTTCCTTGAAAGTCAGTATGAAATGGTAGAATAAGGCCTTTGGAATCAGAAGGTCCTAATTCCAATGTAGCATCTACAACTTCCAGACTATGTAATCTCAGGCAACTTACTTGGCTTCACTGAATTAGAATTCTTACCTGTGAAATTTTAGCAGATTGAATTTAACAATATGGAAAAAGGATAATACATTATGACCAAGTGTGATTCATCTCAAGAATGAAAGGTTAATATTCAAGATTGGATTTAAACACTGTAGGAACAGTTGTGACAGAGTAGAAAGAATGCTTCTTTGGTGCCTCCTGGATTGTTCCTTTCCTCCTTTCTGGAGTCATCTTATTTATCCAGACACTATGCTCACAGGCTGATTCCCAGAACCTCCCATGTAAAATGGGAATAATACTTACCATACTATGTTGTGAGACTTAAATGAAATAACAGATTAAATTATTAGTACATAGTAGGCTGTCAACCAATTCTAGTTCCATCTCCATCCCCGTGCATCCTGCCATTCCTACCCCTTGCCCCCCAGCTGCCTTCTGCTCAAAATGCAAAGAGCAAAATGTTAACCAGTGGGATGAAAAGCAAGGATCTCTTTAATCCCATCTCAGCTATATTGTTGTTAAACAACATGGAAACCAATACATTGCTATACCTGTTGAGGCAGTTTTTTAGCAAAGATATGCAGGTAGAGGACCAGTTCTACCTTCATAATGTGTGTGATACTCAGAGTCAATAAATACTGTACAGTTGAGCCACAAATTATGTGGGAAATAAGGTTCTAAAGTCATTGAGCTTGAATCAGAAATCTTAAGCTATTTAAGGTAAAAATTTGAAAAAAAAAATTGAAAAACCCTGTAAGAAGGCACTACCATGGAGACTGCTTTAGGATCTGTATTCAATAAAGCTCACAAAGCTAGTAGTTTTCACTCAGTGTTGAAGTTTTTGTTTTTGTTTGTTTGGTCACCTAAAGATGTAGCTGGCTTGAGTTTAGAATTGGTGTCATCCAAAATATACAAGTGTATCTTTATATGCTAGGCTCGTACTCAAAGCCTCACCTCATAAAAGCCCCTGGGAATGGAGACCTCTTGGAGCAATAGCTGATTCAAATTCCTGCACATCTTGGGTGTAAAGGAATATTGAATGGAATGGCTTGTGGAACTGTACTCTCACTGCTTAGGTCCTTAGTATTCCCTCTTGCGTTGAACGTATAGTTGAATTCCACAACTTAATTAAGGATATAAGCTACTCCACTTCTAGATTTTCTGAAGAGAAATGCTGCTTCTTCGTTTTCTTACCCTCTCGGGTAAACCTTGAAGGAAAGTTCACATCCACCACTGTACTATTTATTTAGCACTCCTGTTGACATCATTAATTGACAAAAGCATACTTTTCCCAAGAGCCTGACTTGTGATTTCAGATTACCAACCTACTTGATAAAGGATCCAGCACCATTGGGTCTAAATATTATACTTACATAACCAAACCAATTTTTTGTATGTATTTTATTTTATTTTTTATTTTATTTTTTTTTAAGATTTTATTTATTTATGTGACAGAGAGACAGCCAGCGAGAGAGGGAACACAGCAGGGGGAGTGGGAGAGGAAGAAGCAGGCTCCCAGAGGAGGAGCCTGATGTGGGACTCGATTCTTGAACGCCAAGATCACGCCCTGAGCCAAAGGCAGACGCTTAACAACTGTGCTACCCAGGCGCCCCTTTAGTATGTATTTTAGACCAGGGTTTAGCAAACTATGGCCAGGAGCTAGCCACCTGTTTTTGTAAATAACATTTTATTGAAACATAACCACACCCATTTATTTATGTATTGTTTATGAGTGCTTTCACACTACAATAGTGATATTGAATAGTTACAGTGGCCCACAAGTCTAGAATGTTTATAATCTGGCTCTTCATGGAAAAAGTTTGCTCACCTCTTTTCTAGACCTTTATATTTTTAAAGCAGAATGTCAAAGTATGATCAAAAGATCATAGAGGGGGCGCCTGGGTGACTCAGTCATTAAGCATCTGCCTTTGGCCCAGGGCGTGATCCCAGGGTCCTGGGATCGAGCCCCACATCGGGCTCCCTGCTCCACTGGGAGCCTGCTTCTTCCTCTCCCACTCCCCCTGCTTGTGTTCCCTCTCTCGCTGGCTGTCTCTCTGTCAAATAAATAAATAAAATCTTACAAAAAAAAATAGAGATCAAAATTACCAAGGGGATGGATAACAGTACAGGTTCCTAGAGGCTCCCAGGGACCCACTAAGACAGAATGTCTTGAGATAGAACCTGAGAATCTGCATACTGTCCCACATGGTTTGTAATGTGTACTAGCATTTCACTACCAATGGTTTAGTGAAAAGGAAAATTGACATGAAAGCAATGCTATTTATAAATGGCACACCTACCACAAATAAACTAGTGTTACTTCTCATCTAGAAAAGCAGGCATTAAAACAAGAAACTGTTTGCTCTTATTTTGTGCTTTAAAATTTTTGAAAGACATGCCATGAGGGAGGTTACCATTTAGTTGAGGGAGATATTAAATGTTTGAAAAACAACTAAAAAGATGAAATCCAGAAGATGGGTTGTAAATTCTGAGGAGGGGTTGACCTTTGTAGATAAGCACGGTGGGTCCTGATTCATTACTGTACTTGGTGTGTCACAGCTAACATGTAGGGAAAGAAAAGAAAATTAAAAATTACAGATCTCTCTAGATGGCAGGGCTCAATATTACTGTGTGAAACTTTTGTTTTAGTCACATGTGTATACATATGTGTATCCTGGTTGCTATGATATAGCCTATGTTTTATACTCTGAGTTGCTGTCAAATTTTTAGTTTTAATTTTATTCTTAAAGATCACGTTTAGAGCTCATTTAAGGTAGGGCTAAGAGGCAAAGTGGCTGTCTGCAGAGGTAATTCATATTCTTTTTATATGAATAATATAAACCAAACTATTATTTATTTTTTAATAAAATAATACATAAATGCATAGGCATGGCATATGCACTTTTTCCAAATCCACCATCTTTCCCTGGGCAGGCCTAATGAATTAAAAGAAATTTAGATTTGTAAGGACTTTGGAAACTATTGTTTTTACTTTACAAGAAAAGGAAATTGAGACCAAAAAATAAAGAGTTTGCCTAAGGTCACATGCAAAGCGAGAAAAAGATCACCTAAGAGAACATCTTTATACTAAAGTGGAGGTGCCCGCTGATTGCTTATGAGCTGAACCTTTCTGGAGTCTCAAAAAAGTAAAAGTATCTAGGACCACTGGTCCTCCTGCCTCGGGAAAACAGTTACCTGGAGATGAGAGCTGTTTGCCTCCTTGGCCAGAATGAGTTCTCTCTAGCTCACCCAAATTCCCACCACGCTGTTTTGGTCCTTCCATTGTTGTTTTATTTAGAATAGAAAAATTCCCTTATAGTGTGGAAGTCTTTCTTTATTCACATATATTATTATCAGAAGCAAAAATATAAAGAAAAGCTACACCAAAAGGGCCATATATTTAAAGGTAGAGATTATATTTCTACATGGAATTTAAAAATATCTCTTGGAGTTTTGTTTCGTGCTTTAAAGTATTTGAAAGACCATGTAAAGCCTGGGTCTTACACCAGCCTCTTCACTGTTTTTGCCTTCCTCACCTGACTCCCAGGAAAAAAAAAAAAGAACAGGCTACACCCATATCAGTGTGTTTGACTTGTCAAGAGTAAGTAGCTCACCAGTGACAGGCCCAGAATTAGAACTTCCTACTTCTGGGGCACCTGGGTGGCTCAGTTGATTAGGTATCTGCCTTCAGCTCAGGTCCTGATCTCAGGGTCCTGGGATCGAGCCCTGCATCGGGCTCCTTGCTCAGCGGGGAGTCTGCTTCTCCCTCTCCCTCTGCCCCTCCCCCCTGCTCGTGCTTGCTTGTTCTCTTACATTCTCTCTATCAAAAATAAATAAATAAAATCTTAAAAAAAAAAAAAAGCCCAAAAAACTCCCCATCTTCTGATGCCTATCTGGGCTAAGTGCAGTGTTTTCAGTATGGGAAAGAGGGTTCATGACTGGTATTATAATGATGATGAAAGTGTTGGTAGTTCTCTAATGAATCAGATATGGACACAGCATACATTCTCATATAATCCTCATACCAGTCCTCTGGTAATGTTTCCTGAATTTTACATTGAGAGAATTAAGGCCCCATTCTGGTTATATATTGCTATAAACAAACTACCTGAAAACAGAATGTCTTTAAACAACTCTTTAATTATACCACAGGCATTCTGTGAGTCAGAATTTGTCTGGATGATTCCTGTTCCCTTTGACAATGATGGCGACTCTTGGTTTGCACCTGGTAGATGAAAGGGTCTGGAGGGTCCATGAAGCTCCCCTCACACGGCTGGTCCTTCAGCAGGAATGGTGGAAGTCTGGATTCAACGCTGATGGAGAAGGCCTCTGTCACGTAGTTTTCTCAGGATAGTTGGACTTCTTCTGCGACAGTTCCAAATGCCAGAGAAGATACTCTAAGAGAGTCAGGTGGAAGCTGTGTGACCTTTTTTGACTGAACCAACAGGCCAATTGGGCTTCAGGCCATTCTTATATGGGCCTATGTAGATAGGTGTTGTCATTCTTATCACTTCATCAGTCTATATATCCAAGCCTCAGGCACTATTTTATAATTCTTTCTACCTAGTGATTGCTTTGTCAGACAACCACAAGCCTCTTTTGGCAGGGAGAGTGAGAGTGAGGACTCCTACCTTCTTTGACAATCCATAGTTAAGAGTCTGTAAAAACTAAAGGCAAACAAAGCTCTCTTTAAGGAATGTGAGTGTATGTGTGTGTGTATGTGTGTGTGTGTGTATTAATTCCATTTATTTTTTTAATCTTTTTTTTTAATTGAGAGGTAAAATTGGTATATAACATTATGTTAGTTTCAGGTGTACATTATAATTCAATATTTCTATAGGCTGCAAAGTGATCACCACTATAAGTCTAGTTACCATCCATCACCACACCATTGACCCCCCTTACCCATTTTGCCCACCCCTTAACCCCCTTTGCTTCTGGTAACCACCAATCTGTTCTCTGTATCTATGAATTTTTGTTTTGTTTTGCTTTCTAGATTTCACTTATAAGTGAAATGATATGGTATCTATTTTTCTCTGACATTTTTCTCTTACCTTCAAGGTCTTCCATGTTGTTGCAAATGGGAAGATTTTATTCTTTTTTATGACTGAGTAGTATTCCAAAGTGTGCATGTGTATGTGTGTGAGTGTCCCATATTTTCATTATCCATTCTCTAAAATTAGATTCGTAGGTTGCTTCCATATCTTAGCTAATGTTAATAATGCTGTAATGAACATAGGGGTGCATATATCTTTTTGAATTAGCGTTTTCATATTTTTTCAGATAAATAACTAGAAATGGAATAGCTGAATAATATGGTAGTTCTATTTTTAATTTTTTTGAAGAATCCCTGTACTGTTTTCCATTGTGCCCTCACCAATTTACATTCTCTATGAGGGTTCCCTTTTCTCTACATCCTCTTCAACACTTGCTATTTCTAATCTTTTTGATGATAGTCATTCTAACAAGTGTGAGGTGATATCTCATTGTGGTTTTGATTTGCATTTCCCTGGTTATTAGTGATGTTGAACATCTTTTCATATGCCTGTTTGCCATCTGTGTGTCTTTGGAAAAATGTCTGTTCAGATCCTCTGCCAAGTTTTTAATCAGATTGTTTATTGTTGTTGTTGACTTGTGTGAGTTCTTTATATATTTTGGGTATTAATCCCTTATCAGATATATGATTGGCAAATATCTTTTTCCTTTTAGTAGGTTGCTTTTCATTTTGTTTATGGTTTCCTTTGCTATGAAGAAGGTTTTTAGTTTGATGTAGTTTCATTTGTTTATTTTTGCTTTGATTCCCTTGCCTTTGGAGTCATATCCAAAAAGAAAAAATAAAGGAAGAAAAAAAACCATTGCTAAGATCCACATCAAAGTTGCTTATTGCCTCTATTTTCTTCTAGGATTTTATGGCTTCACATTTACACTGAAGTCTTTAATCTATTTTGAGTTAATTTTTGAATATGGTGTAAGTGGTCTACTTTCATTCTTTTGTATATGGCTGTCCAGTTTACCCAACACCATTTGTTGAAGAGACTGTCCTTTCCCCAGTGTATATTCTTCACTCCTTTGTCATAAAGTGATTGACCATAGATGTGCGGGTTTATTTCTGGTCTCTCTGTGCTATTTATTTCATTTAGGTGCCTGTTTTTGTAATAGTACAATACTGTTTTGATTACTATAGTTTTGTAGCATAGTTTGATATCAGGGAGCTTGATCCCTCTAGCTTTGCTCTTTCTTAAGATTGCTTTGGCTGTTTAGGGTCTTTTATGGTTCCATATAAATTTCGTCATTATTTGGTTTAGTTCTGTGAAAAATGCTGTTGATGTTTTGACAGGAATTGCATTGAATCTCTAGATTTCTTTGGGTACTATGAACATTTTAACAGTTTTAATTCTTCCAATCCATATCTTGGCATTTATTTGTATCTCATTTGATTTTTTTTTTTTTAATCAGTCTTATAGTTTTCAGTGTATAGCTCTTTTACCTCCATGGTTAATTTTATTCCTAGGTATTTTATTCTTTTTGATGCAATTGTAAATGAGATTTTTTTTCTTAATTTTTCTTTCTGAAAGTTCATTGTTAGTGTAGAGAAATGCAACAAAATTCTGTATATTAATTTTATATCATGCGATTTTGCTGAATTTATTTATTAATTCTAAAATTTTTTTGGCAGAGCCTCTGAGGTTTTCTATATATAATATTATGCCATCTGCAAATAGTGACGGTTTTACTTCTTCCTTTTAAATTAGATGCCTTTATTTATTTATCTTGCCTAATTGCTGTGGCTAGGGCTTCCAAGACCATGTTGAATAAAAGTGGCAACAGTGAGCATCCTTGTCTTTTTTCCGATGTTAGAGGAAAAATGTTCAGCTTTTCTCCATTGAGTATGATGTTAGCTGTGGGTTTGTCATGTATGGCTTTTATTATATAAAAGTACATTTCCTCTATACCTATTTGTTGAGAGTTTTTATCATCAATGAATGTTGAATTTTGTCGTTATTTTTCTCCATTATTGAGATGATCACATGATTTTTATCCTTCATTTTACTAATGTGGTGTATCACCTTGATTTGTGAATATTGAGGCATCCTTGCAGCCCCAGAATAAATACCACTTAATCTTGGTATATAATCCTTTTGTGTATTCTTGAATTCTGATTACTGTAGTCTCTTGATAATCTTTACATCTCTGTTTAGCAAGCATATTGGTCTATAATTTTCTTTTCTTTCTTTCTTTTTTTTTTTTTTTTAGTAATGTCCTTGTCTGATTTTAGTATCAGAGTAATGCTGGCCTTATAAAATGAATTTGGAAGCTCTCCCTCCTCTTCAATCTTTTGGAAGAGTTTGAGAAGGATAGGTATTACATACTTGAATGGTAGAATTCACCAGTGAAGCTGTATGGTCCTACTTCTGTTTGTTGAGAGGTTTTTGATGACTGATTCAATTTTCTTGCTAACAATTGGTCTATTAAGATTTCTATTTCTTTATGATTTTGTCTTGGAAGATTATATGATATTCCCAGAAATTTATTTCTTCTAGTTTATCCAATTTATTAGCAGATAATTGTTCATAATAGTTTCTTTTTATCCTTTGTATTTCTCTGGTACCAATTGTAACTTTTCTTTCATTTCTGATTTTATTTAAGCCCTCTTTCTTTCTCTCTCTCATTTTATCTTTCTTTTTATATTTTGGTAAGTCTAGCAAAAGTTTTTCAATTTTTTTTTATCTTTTCAAATACCTAGCTCTTAGTTTCATAAATTGTTTCTGTTATGTTTTAGTCTCTATTTCATTTACTTCCACTCTGATCTTAATTATTCCTTCCTTTTACTAACTTTGGACTTTGTTTTTTCTTTATTTTCTAGTTCCTTTAGGTATAGATTTGGATTGTTTATATGGGATTTTTCTTGTTTCTTGACATAGACCTGTATCACTGTTAACTTCGTTCTTAAAACTGGTTTTGCTGCATCCCATAGATTTTGTACAGTTGTATTTCCATTTTCATTTTTCTCCAGATTTTTAAAAATTTCCCCTTTGATTCTTCATTGACCCATTGGTTGTCCAGTATCATGTAGTTTAATCTCCCTGTATTTGCGATTTTTTTTTCTGGTTTTCTTCCTGTAATTTATTGCTCGCTTTATACCATTGTGATTGGTAGAGATGCTTGATATGCTTTAGTTTTCTTAAATTTATTGAGATTTGTTTTGTGACCTATCATCCATCCTGGAGAAGGTTCCATATGCACTAGAGAAAAATATGTATTCTGTTGCTTTTGTGTGGAATATTTTGTATATCTTTATTAGGTCTACATGGTCTGTGTCATTTAAAGCTGATGTTTCCTTACTGATTTTCTGTCTTGATCTATTCATTGATATAAGTGGGGTGTTAAAGTCCCCTACTATTACTCTATTACTGTCAATATTTCCTTTAAAACTGTTAATATATATATATATATATATATATATATATATATATATATATATATATATATATATGTTGGTGCTCCTATGTTATATGCATAAGTATTTACAAATGTTATATCTTCTTGTTGGATTGAGCCTTTTATCATTATGTAATTCCCTTCCTTGTCTTTTATTGTAGTTTAGTTTTAAAGTCTGTTTTATCTGACAGAAGTATAGCTACACCAGTTTTCTTTTTGTTTCCATTTGCATGGGATATCTTTTTCATCCCTTCACTTTCAATCTGTGCATATCCTTATATGTGAAGTGAGTCTCTTGTAGGCAACATATAGATGGGCCTTTTTTCTCCTTTTTTCTTTTTTTAATCCAGTCATTCTCTTTTGATTGGATAATTTAGCCCATTTACATTTAAAGTAATTATTGATATGTATGTACTCATTGACATTTTGTTGATTGCTTTCTGGCTGTTTTGTAGTTCCTCTCTGTTCCTTTTTTTCTTCTTTTGCTCTCTTTCCTTGTGGTTTGGTGGTTTTCTTTAGGGTTCTGTTTAGATTTCTTTCTCATTGTCTCTTGTGTATCTACTGTAATTTTTGTTTTGTAGTTCCTGTGTGGCTCACATAAAGCATCCAATGTTGATGCATCTTAAGTTTGGATGCATTCCAAAAACTCTAAATTTTTACTCCCTTTGCCCTACATGTTCTATTTTTGATGTTACAGTTTATATCTTTTACTTTTGTGTATCCCTTAACTAATTATTATAGTTAATTTAACATTTGTCTTTTAATCTTCATATTAACTTTATAAGTGGTTAATCTACTACCTTTACTATATATTTGCCTTAAACTATAAGATTTTTACTTTCATATATTTTCTTGTTACTAGGTAGTGCCTTTTCTTTTCAAGTTAAAGAAGTCCCTCTAGGATTTCTTCTAAGTCCAGTTTAGTGGTGATGATCTTTAGTCCTTGCTTGTCTGGAAAACATTTTGACTCTCCTCTAATTCTGAATGATAAACTTATTAGGTAGGGTATTCTTGGTTTTTTTCCGAGTATTTTGAATATATCATGCCACTTTCTACTGGCCTACAAATTTTCTGCTGAAAAATTCAGCTATTAGTCTTATGTGACAAGTTGTTTTTCTCTTGCTGCTTTTAATATTCTCTCTTTATTTTGACGTTTTATTTAGAATGTTTCTGGGGTTTATCTTATTTGGAGCTCTCTGTGCTTGCTGGAGCTGGATGTCTCTTTCCTTCCCCAAGTTTGGAAAGTTTTCTGGGATTATTTCTTAAAATAAGTTTTCTACCTCTTTTCCTGTTTCTCTTCTCCTTCTGGAAATCCGTAAGGTGGATGATATTTTACTTGATGCTGTACAATATATCCCTTAAGCCATCTTCACTTTTTAAAAGTCTTTTTCCTTTTTGATACTCTGATTGGTTGATTTCCACTGTCCTGTCTTCCAGGTTCTGATTCATGTTTCTGTGTTATCCAGTATACTGTTGAACACCTCTAATGTATTTTTCAGCTCAGCTATTGTATTCTTCAGCTCTGCGACTTCTGTTTGTTGCCCTCTTAAGTTTTCTATTTCTTTGTTGAAGTTCTCACTATATTTAGTGAATTTGTGAGCATCTTTTAGACCATTACTTTGAACTCTTTATCAGATAGATTACTTATTTCCACTTCATTAAGGTATTTTTCTGAGGTTTTGTCTTGATTGTTTGTTTGGAACACATTCCTCTGTCTCATTTTGCTTGACACTGTGTTTCTTTTCTTTTCTCTATATTAGTCAAAACAGGTACCTCTTCCAGTCTTGAAGGCATGTCCATTGTGTAGGAGATGAACTCTATCATTCAACTTTGCCCTAGTGTTTGATTGTTTCTTGGATCTTTCTGATTGTATAAGAAGCTTGATTTGTTCCTGATAAGTCCCTGTTGTTAAGGATATCCCAAGACCTGTTAATGTTCCAAAAGGAGGGATTACAAACAATGCATAGTTTCAGGGTATGTAAGCCAGATCCTTAGCCAGCAGCTTTTAAGGTATGCAAATATATACTCTTAAGGGTCTATAGTTGTAAATCTTATTTAATTCCAGACCAGGAGATTTGGAGGTATCTCCTAGGCAACAGTTACAAAAATCTTGGATTTAGACATATGTATAGGCTTCTTTCCGGGAGGTTCAGTAAGCTGTGGTGAGGCCAAAAGAAGGCACTAATATGGTGTCTCGCTGCCCAAGTCCCCTTGGATCACCTCGGTAGCCTCTGGATGTGTGGGAAACCTGAAGCCTGCCCCTGAGGCTGAAGCTCCATGACCATAAAAAAGGCTTTCTTTCTTATGAAGATCTGGGTTGTGTTTCAGTCTCCTGTTTGTGCAGTGCCCTGGGGCTGGTAGCCTGCCAAGGAATGCCTCTCTGATTATTTTTTTATTTTTTTTAAAGATTTTATTTATTTATTTGACAGAGAGAGAGACAGCCGGCAAGAGGGGGAACACAAGCAGGGGGGTGGAGAAGAAGAAGCAGGGTCCCAGCAGGGAGCCCGATGTGGGGCTCGATCCCAGGACTCTGGGATCACGCCCTGAGCCGAAGGCAGATGCCCAACGACTGAGCCACCCAGGCGCCCCTGCCTCTCTGATTATTTCAGACCTTTGAGGCACAGAAATGCAATCTCCCCTGGCCACCAGACACAGACACCTAAGGGCCATCCCCCGTGTAGGGTGCACATGCCTGTTGGCTGTGACAGAACAGCCAGAGCTGCGGTGCACAGGAGCAGGGTGCTCCCACTGGAGCTAGCAGATCTGACAGTCTTGTGAAAAGGGTGCCTGTCAGTGCTGGCACCAACGAGGCAGAAGGAGGATTCAAAACAATGGCGACTGTCAGCCCCTTCATCTTTGGAGAGAGTCCCAAATGGTACCCGCTCCAGCAGCCACTTTGAGATTAGCAAATGAATCTCCTTTGAAGGAGGTCTTGGTGCCTTTCACTGTTGCTTTTCCACTAGGTCCTGGGTTGAGTGAGCCTGCGCACAAGCCATTTAAGAGGAGATTTTCCATTCCCTATGGCTCTGTGGTTCTTCTGGAAGTAAGCCCCATTGGATTTCCGAGCCAGATGCTTTGGGGTCTTCTCTTTCCACTGTAGGTCCCAAGGAATGGGATGTCTGATGTGGGGGACAGACATTTTGCTCCTCAAGGACAATTTCCATAGTATGACATCCTTCCCTGCTGTGGGTCATCATGCCTGGGTGGGGTTTCTTGGAAGACCGCATCTCCACCTCTCCTACCTGTCTGGATGTGGCCCTTCTGTCCTTTATTAATGAGGCACTGCTCTGCCAGCCTTCAGGTCTTTTCCAAAGGCTATTTTTGCTTATGTAGCTTTAGATTTGTTGTCTTCCTGGGAAGAGGGGAGTTCAGAATCTTTCTACATTGCTATCTTGAACCCTCCTCCTAAATCCTTTTAAATAATAATAACTACTCAGGGATAATACACATCAGATAATATTCAGATGTAAATATTTTTAACTAACGGCTGGGTGGTAAAATCTACAGAGCCCATGACTGGGAGCCAGAAAACCTGAGCCCAATTCCCAGCTCTGCCATTATTTGCTATGTGGTATCTTGGACAAGTCAGTTTATCTGAGCATTAATTTCTTTATCTGTAAGGTGAAACAGTTTTACACACTTACCTCTAAGAGCTATGGTATGTATACCTATAATCATCGTACTTTTAAACTGTTTGGGTCTGTACAATCTTTCTTGTACTTCTGTATTACTCTCTACCACTTTGTGATCAAGAACGTTGTGGAGGAAGGACACAAGCGCAATTACAAATCTTCCCATCTTACTTGACAAAATAGTATACCTACCCAGCTACTTTATTTCTTAGTAAAATTCTTAAGGCAAAGATGTACTGATTTATTAGTGACAGTGGTAGTATTGCTTTTCATTTGCCATCTTTCTTCAAATGACATCAGGCTCTTGGTAGTCAGATGTTGCGCTTGGGTCAAATTACCTCGATATTTGTGTTCAATTGGCATTCTAAAAATACATCCATACCAACACTGAGCTCCATTATATGTTTGCTCTTTAAAAAAAAAAACAAAAAACTTTTGTTAAGTCTCCTGCCCTAAAGAAATATAATAGCAGCAGAAGGGGCATTTTGCTCTGTTTTAGAAATCCATCTTTGACTAACCCTTAAGGTCAATTAACAATATACCGATAAATGACAGTGGCAGGCTTTTTTCTGCACCCCTGAATCCCCAGTCTGGGCTAATCTGGCCACAGTGGCCCAGGCTTCTTGTGGAGAGATTGTTTTGTGGGAGTATGGATCTGTGTGACAAACATGGATTCCCATTAGTAGCTTTCATCTCTCTCTCTCTCCAGCTCTCCTTTCTTTTTCCTTCCCCTCTCTTCATCTTCTCTTTCCTCGCACTCCCCTCTTGCTTCCCTTTTCCTTCATGCTTCCTTAGGTGGTGAGGGAGGTAGAGCCCAAATGCTTCATGATTGCAGGAGTCCTCCAGACTGTTCTGTGTTTTCCCCCTCCAGGTCTCCTCCAGGACTCCTCTCTGATTTCCCTGGCATTTTAGTATCCCGATCACAGAAACTGTACTCAGTTGAGCCACTGCCTACTTCAGAACTTCCTTGAATTTTGATGCCCAAATCAAATAACCTTTCTTCTTCTGCAAAAATCCAGAGTCACACAATTGCAGCAGCACTGCATGTTGGGGGAAATTGTTATTCCCTCACTTGTATTTCTAGATTTTGTTCCTTGATGGTAAAATATTAAAGTGAAAAAAAATGCCCACTGCAGTCGTTTATTCACCTTGATTTTCTTTTCTTGCTTTACCTTGAGCCTTGGGACACCCTCTCTAGAAAGTTCAACAACTTTTTCTCCAATGCCCTTTTGAAGGAGGAAAGAAATGGGAAGAAAAGAAACTCACGAATACTTCCTTGTGCAGATTTTAGAAAGCCGAACTTAGACCAGAGAAAGAGGCTAACCTAGTGTTCGACATAAGTGGCAATAGTAATCGGTTAAAGGTTTTGCATTAAAGGTATTTTTCCTTTTAAACCGAAATATTTTGTAACTTTCAGTAACTTGAGGGTGCAAAATTTGCTAACAACGGGCAATCCCCTGATAAATACGAGGCTGTAAAATTAGAAGTAATTTGTTTATATGTGGGACAAAAATATTTTTCAGTTATAACAGAAAATTATTTTTGAAAAAGAGGTGATACCGCTTAGTGTTTGATCCAACATGACAATTTTCCTTCAAGATCCTTATGAAAGTTTCAGTGCCAGAATTTCACACATATATATTCAGAGATAAATGTTTTAAAATGAAGAGCTTCCTTTAACAGAATCACAGCATCGCTTGACTCAAATTAACTACTGATGATATGCAATAAGTAGTTTTTCAGTCTGTGTTCACCCCCAGACTGAAATATGAAATCAATATATATTTTTAATTTTTTTTCCAAATGGGTGGATTTCTTTAGTTCAATGAACAAATTTTAATCTGTGGGAGGCTTTGATGGTTCTATTATGAAACCTTGAAGAGACATAATAACAATGCTGATAGATTTTACATATGGCTTGATTAACATTGTTATAGTATTGCTTTAAAAATGGGTATGACGTTATATGTTGCTCAGGCTCCAGTTAATAATAAACAGCTAGTCAGAGAGATGTCTTCCTGGCTTCTCAGAGAGCAGATTAATAATTTGGCTTTGGAATTATATTTTCTGAAATACATTTTAAAAGTATGTTTGAACTCATCATGGAAATACCCCTTTCTTAAAATTTTAAGAACGTCATTCTTTCCAGAAATGTGTATTTAATCGTATGCTCCAAAAATACAGAGACATTTTGCTTTTGTTGTTTTCAGTAGAGGGGATTGTTTGGTAATTAGAGATTATTGTTAAAGAGGCAAGTTATTTTGAAAATACACATTTATTGAGCGGAGATCTGGGAGTGTAAACTAGACAGAGAGGTTACATGTACAATAGCGTAATACCAGTACGGCAGCAGTTTAGTAAATTGGTATATAAACAAGCATCTGTTGCAGGAATGTAAGAATGACATCATAAAGGATGTATGGAAATTTTTAATTGAAAAAGAATGATGCACAATTGCAGCATGACTTTAAGTCTAAATTGATTTTGCCAACAGAGTAAAAGTGGGATTCTTTTAAAACATTCCAATAATGTAAAGTATTTAAAATGTAATGTCCTGTTAATGTACCTAAAAATTAGACTCTAGGTCATCCAATAAGAGTCCTGCTTACAGTAATACGGCCTATGTAATATGCAATTATCTTGACAATAGTTTTATTTTTCAACAATTTTGTCATAAAACAGCAGTAAGATACAATGAATTTGATTCATTTTTTGTGTGTGAATCATTTAATAGGCCATTACATCTACTATATTAGACTCCATTCTCCTTTCAGAGCTTTTCATTATAAGGCTGTCTTTAATGGAAAGAAGTTTAACCTTCCCTCCCAGATAGATTGAACCCCATAACAGTGTAAACATTCTCATTATAAAATAAAATCCCCTTCCCCAAGGGCAGTGCTATAATTATGTTGCAGAGCATCGTACAAATGTTTCTCTTCAGAAATGCTGTCTCATTCTTGCTCTTCAGTTTTTATCATTTTTCAATCAATAATATTTTAAATTATAGTTTAATAAAATGCATATGATCTAGTTAAAAATTTTTTTGAAGTTATTTTAATCAACTTTGAGAAGAAGTCATCAGTAAAATTGCTGTTGATTTATAAATAGGATAATTAGAGGCTTTCCTTCTAAGTACTGTTCACTGGCATTGTGGCTGTTTTTATTGCCTAGTCAAACCTCTTCATTCAATTTTAAAATTGCCTTTTGAATGAACTGCACTATGAGCTTGCCAAATAGTGTCACCGTTAATACTTTACCTCCTCTATTTCAGTGTCCAGTCTGCAAATGCACAATAAATTGTTTGATAAGGGGGTCAATGAGGTTGTACTAGTTTTTAAGTGAATTATAACCAAACAGTTCAGATTATGTCACACTCTTCTTGTTATGGTAGAGCTGTGTTTAAACGATAGCAAGCGGTACAGTACTTTGGTTCATTTTGCACTGTTACATCAAGAACGTATCCTGAACAAATCAAGATACTGTGGTTCTTCAGCGAAGTGCCAATCTTTATATCGAGTGGAAAGAGAAATGCCATCTTCAGATTTGTAAACTTCACCCCCCGTGAAGGGTTCACTGAAAGTGACAAACCTACCAGCTTCCTAGTTTAGGCAGAGACAGCCCAGATTCTATGAGAATGTGTTAGAACAAAGACTTCAGATGATTATTTCAAGATAATAATTTTGTAAAGATGCCAAAGGAAGTCAGTATTCATTGGAAAGCCTGAGGACCATATGTTGTTCCTATGAAAATGCACAGGGAACCAATGTTCTCGGATACATAGGTAGCAATTATAGGTCCATAGGTGTGTGAACTCATTGGGTGTATAGTGTTTTTCCACACGCTGACTCGTAGATGCATGTTGGTAACCTCTTTTCGGAGTGACTTCCGTCAGGAGACAGTCAGAATTTTTTTTTAATTGCATGTCTTTCTGCTTATGCAGAATGGGTGAGTGTTTTTGAGAAATGTAAAAGGCAAAAGTAAGAAACTTCGTGCTTGTTGCGTCTAAAAGCAAGTCTGTTTGTGTGTGTCTCTCCCTTTGTAACAGAAGGAATGTTTCTTATGTTTCTGTCTTCAGACAGTTGGCACACATTTCATCCCAGCAGCTGCTTTCTCTTAAAGTGCAGTAGAGTGTAGGACTGTGGTGACACCAGCATTAATACTTCACATTCTGCTATCATATGCTGTCACTGGGAAATATGGATCTAGGTTACATGTGTTTGCAGACTTTGTACTGCTGAATTATGAAAGCTGACTCTGCTGGGGGATTGTGTTGTATGCAGAGACTGTGAACTGAACAATAAATGAGCGCAGTGGGCTGTTGAGAGTGCTATACCATGCTCTCCTTTTGGGGCCTAATGGAGCCCGAGCTTTAAAATTCAGAAGTGCCAAATTGCACTGGAAAGTCTCTTAAGATACACATCTGAATAATTTTGTCAAAAGGCATTTTTATGCCCTGTCCTTCGCTTAAAATTTTTTTGATTCTTTTTTTCGACAGTTGTGCAAATCGTTGCACTTCAGATACATAAAACAATAAAGCCTATTACAAAAGATCAAAGAAAAATATTTTCCCCTTTAGATAAAAATTTGCAAAGGAAATTGTTAAAATTGCTTACTATAGTGGTAAAAATTTAAATAATGTTTTAGACTTTATTTCTGTTTTAAGTAGTTGAAAATACAACAGTCAGAACACAGCTAGTAAGATCACCGCCATTCTTTTTGCCTTTGCCTCTGAGCTATGTCTGCACACGCATGCACACACAGACACACATGCAGACACACACATGTGTGCAGATATACACATGCATGTATGTTAATTTTTGAGATTATTAATAACACTTTTGAAAAAGTAATTGCTATTGATTTATAAACAATATTAGAGGTCAGTGAGCAACCTAATACTAGCATAATAACGTATAAATGAGCACATGTGAGTAATGTGAAAGGTGAAAACATGTTTATAGACTGGTAGCTGGTGGTATAGACCACAAAGGAGACTCACAATGCTGAAAGGCTACTCTTAACACCACCTGAGTGGGATGGGTGGTGGTGTTTACTTCAATACTTTAATGTCTTTTTAAATTTCACCCAGGTTAAATTGTAGGTTTGGCTCATTTTTAAGTTTATTTAGGGACTGTCTAACTGTTGGAGTTGAATTGAAATTTCAGGTACTGGGGCAGAAACCTTTTTTGACCTGTACTATTTCCATTCTGCATTACCAAGTACCGGTTCTAGGTAGGTTGAACTACTTTAAGAACAAAAGGCCTTAAGTTGTGAAAATGTAATTTTATGAAAATTCAGGGTTCTGAATCTTTGATTCAGTTATTTGTATTACCTAGTTTTGCCGCTTGGGAGAAAACAAGTTTTCTGTCTTCCTGACACACTATTAATCACTGAAGATGACAGTGTTGTTCACTTACATAATGCCAAGGAAGAATTCGGATTTGTTTTGAATTTTATTAATTCTGTTTTTCTCTTACTTTTCCTAAGAGTCAGTGTCAAATGAAAGATACTCTGTGTCCCCAAATCATGTAAACAATTTGCATTCTTCCTTCCCATTTTGCCTATGAAGTGAGCAAACTGATTGCCGTGGCACAAAGAGGTGCTTATATTCAGATGCTGTACAAAAGATCATGTTAGTAGCTTGGAAGGATCATGTCCTGTGGCCATCGATTCCATGTGTCCTGAGTGTGACCAGATACGTGGCATTTGCTTGCTCCTAGTCCTTGTAGAAGTTGAATCCTAAGTGGCCCTTTTAAAGACGCCTGCAGTGGGAGACTGTGCACCTCAGGCGAGCTCTCTCCTCCACTTCAAGAAGGCAAAGCCCAGGGCTCATCTTCCGGGCAGAGATTGGTGTGGTGCCCAATGGTCGTGCGTGTAGGATGTCCCTTTGAACACCGCAGCTATTTTTTTTTTTAAAGATTTTATTTTATTTATTCGACAGAGATAGAGACAGCCAGCGAGAGAGGGAACACAAGCAGGGGGAGTGGGAGAGGAAGAAGCAGGCTCCTAGCGGAGGAGCCTGATGTGGGGCTCGATCCCACAACGCCAGGATCACGCCCTGAGCCGAAGGCAGACGCTTAACCACTGTGCCACCCAGGCGCCCCATGAACACCACAGCTATTTGACAGAGCGCTTTCCTAGCATTTGGGCCCGAGAAGTGCTAGGCAGTGTGTTCCGGGCCATCACAACCATCCATTAGAACTTCATTCTGTATCTGCCTGGAATTGGTGCTACCTATGGAAACATTCACGACCTAAGTCAAAAGAAGGGCTCTTGCTGAAAACAGTACTGTCCGGGCTTCAGATCTAAAATGCCGCTGTTAGCTGATTGCAAAACATAAAACACATCAACAATTTTGGCAGTAGAATTAAACGTGTGAATGGGTCGAATGAAAGGTGAAAGCAGCACTTTTCTCTCTTAGTCATGGTTCTATGCAGTTGGGGGCCATTAAATACAGTTTATATGGTCCCACCACTACTTCTTTGTAAGGCAGCAGTGACCTCGGGTTTCCTTTGTGTTTCCCTTCTCTTCACCACAGCCATCCTTATTGAAGAAGCAGTCATTAAATAAAACTTCTGAAAGTGCCTTCCAAGATCAAAACACACATAAGGAGCCAGTACTTGAGACCTTCACAAGAAACACTGAATTGTGGTTATCCCCATGCCTGATTAAGGTAGAAGGGCTTGGAGGTAGAAGTGTATTTTTCAATATAATCCATGAAAGCCGCACTTGTAACATGTGAATGCACAGTACAACTTTAGGTTAGCTCTGGAGCATTCCCTTTTCCTATTTCCTCTGCATTTCTCCCAATATGTACACGTGTTCAGACTGCCAGTATATCCAACATCTTTGGCTGGTGATTTAGCTTTGTGTAAATTGTGTTATTTTTTGAAAGTTTCATATAGAATTCTTCATGCTTGGAAGAATAAGATAGAATCAGTGAGAAAGCTCTAAATTGTAATTATCAATTATAATCAATAGGGTAAATTCGGTGTCCTTTCCATATTACTTATCTCCTCAAAAGTTAATTGCACTTTTCAACCACGAATGTTGGCAAAACTTGAGCTTTTTACTCTTTGCAACATAGCATATGTCAAAAATATCTGTACTTCAAGGAGGAAACTAAGGCAGAAGTGATTGGATAATTTGGTCGTGTCAGAGAGAGTTAAACTTCCCCTTTATTGAGGTAATGATCATGGTTTATGATGGCTGGTTCTGTGCCCATCTATAGCCCCTGACACATTTTTGGAGAGCATTACTTCTACTCTCTGGATATGATTTAAAGTGCTTGCTGTAGTGAAAAGAACTCCGGGCTAGTGGTTGGAGTTGCAGCCCTGTTACTAACTAGCTCTGTGTGTGGCCAGGCCCGTCATTTCACCTTTCACGACCTCAGTGTCTGCATCTGTAAAACGAAATCGTTGAACTAGATTATATCTCAAGTTCTTCTAAGTTTAAAGATTCTGTCATTTTATATTTCTAATTAGAAGTTTGGTTCTGTCACCGTTATGTAAGATTAAAAAAAAATACACGAATTCCAGAAGTTATTGTTTATCTTTAATCATCATCATCCCAAGCAGTAAAGCTAAAATATTTCTCAGTTTTGGAAAAAAAAATGATTTTTAAAATGAGATTGGAAAGTGCTCTGTGTTCTTCGGTTTGCATTGCTAGAACAAATAGAAGTCGGAATGTAGATTCAATAAAATCAGTCATAGGTTTATATGATTTTTGGCTTTTGCTTTTCCCTTACTCTTCAAGCAAATAGTTCTATATGTTATTGTGTAAAACTGATTTTGTAATTTATCTCTCTAGATAAAATTAAAGGTATAGGGCTCCTCCTTCCCAGTCCTGCTCCTAAACCCTTATAATCAATTATGCCAGTATTTAAACATGTTCAGTATTTTTATTGTTTATATTTACATTTAAAGAAGACACTCTTATATTCCCATAGGCTCATAGTGATCATTTGGTTTTCCAGCAAATCAAAGAGGGGCAGATTGTCTTATTGCCCATTGGTATAGTCAAAAGGGAGTCTTGAATTAGGCGGCTAGGACCTGGTTATTATTCCCATCTCTACCATTAACAACCCACGTAACTGGACAAAGTCTCAACCGGTACAGAGCTTCAGTCTCCTAGTTAATAGAATGGGGATGGTATCCCCTCTCTTCACCTAATAAATGGGTGCTTAACTCAACAGAATGGAGGGGTGGAAGTTTGGTCCCAAGTTCTGCTTACTCTTCCTGTTTCTGCAGGGCTACATCTTCAAGGTTGATGGTTAGGGGTTATGATTTAAGGTAAAATAACCATTCAGCAGTCTTCTCTGTGTCTTAACTCTAATCTTCCAGTTAACTGAGGTAGTAGATGTTGCATCTTTCCTTAGCAAGGCAAGCATTTGCTCAAACATAATGCTCTCAGCTGATGTCATTGGAGTAGGAACGGCAAGCCTACCCATTTGCTTTCTCCTGCCCGCTTCTACCTTCATACCTTTCTGTGAATCCACAAAGGGCTGCTCAGAATTTCTTGGGCTCTTATACACAGAGTTTAAAAACCATCGTCCATCTATAATTGAGCACCGAAACTATTTATTCAGAAGGACATATTATTTAGAATGTCTCCCTTGAAACTAGGCTGGAATATGCTTCCAGTCCATCACCTTTCTATCACAGAAGAGTAGAAAAGATTGCTTGCCAAATCTGTGTTAATCAGCGTTTGAGTTATAATTACCAGGGAATTCCATTTACAGAAATAATCCTTTTCTTCATTCTTAAAGGTTAGAGTCCAGAATTCTACATTTTTATAGTGCGTTTGAAGTATGTTGGGTCACCATACATAGCTGTCCGTTTGGATTGGCTATGTTGTTATCAAGTTGCAATTTCCAATTAGTTTATAGAGGTCAGATAATTTATGCATACAGTGTTGTTTGACGTTAATAAAGGTTATCCCTCCTGGAGGATCTCACCAAGGGAAATCAGTTTTAATGGCTAGTTATTTGAGTCTCGGCAAAGGTGGAGAAATGTGGCCACAGAGCAAAACTTGTAATGTTATAAAATCCTGTGTGTCTGCGTCAGGATATTGCAACTAATTTTTAAGCTCCTTAGAAAAGTCAAGATTTTGGCATTCCCTCCACTCCCCCCAGAAGGCAAGAGGACATAATGCACATTCTAAGTGCTTAATTGATAATTGGTTTTATTAACCACCAAAGGTGGTATTTGTCGGACTAATAAAAGTGAAATCTATGCTCACTAAATTTAAGAGTCTTGTCTGTGAGTCTGTAAGTCTTTTAAACTCTAAAAAAGTTTATTTGTTTTTGTTTTTTGTTTTTGCTTTTTTTTTCCCCCTGGGCAGAAAAGCCTTGTTGTTAAGCCAGACAGAGGCCCTCAACCTGTTACGTGCGTGCTAATGACTGTCTGATGAGAGAGACCTGATATTTAGACTTTAGGCCCCACAATCTGATGTCTGATCCCATGTCATGGCTTATTAACAGGTTTTGAGGACAGGCTACCTTCTTGGGGGAATGAAATAACAGGTCCTGCTTGGCTTCTGCAGCCTTGCTTGTTACTGTGTTCTGCCTGGCAACTGCGATCAAAAAGTTGAGTGACCCTGGACAAGTCAAGTCACTTAAACTCCAAGTCTCTGTACATGAGAAGATGGATTGAATAATCACATTCAGTTTTAAAATTCTGTGCATTTTTAAAGTAATGTAAATAACTGAAAATATGTGTGCTCTCTTTTGAGTTATGTTGGTGAGAAAGTAAAATTATTTTTACGCAGATGCGCACCTCTACACCCATACTGCTAACCCTTTATGTGGGGTGTGCTACAGTGAGACAGAGTTAGAGCAGCAGGTGGTAGGAAAATGTGAAATACACCCCTTTCTCTTCTTTGTTCTGGACATCAGATCCTCAGTTTTCTTCTACATAAAACTGATCAAACACACAACAAAGTAAGTACTAAGTCTCATTCTCGTTCATCTGCAGCTTGAACTTGGACTGGCGTCGTTTGCTCTCTGATCCAGAGTTTTTGGATGCGTGGCATTTCGTGTGAGCAAAGAAATAAACAGACTAAAAAGGTTGTAGAAAATTGTAGATTTAGTAGAATCCCTGAGATGATTTACTTTAGGGCTGGGTTTAGAATGGCAAACAGATGCAAAGGCTTTTTCTGGCCTTTGTTTTCTGAGTTGGCTGTGCCCTGGCCTCCGAGAGGGAGGCCTAGATTCTTGCTGTGATCCCCCACCCTCTCCCCCCAACTTTTTTCGTGAACTTCTAGGATTCATTTTCAGACTCATGATATGTCTTGAAAAGATTTGTTTGATTAGGAGAAAGTGTGTCCAGAGAGTGATGCCATATTATCTTGTATTATTCATTTTTTTTTTTAACTTTCCACTGTCCAAGGCAGGAGGACAGAGTACTGAATCTGGCATAGCCAACATTCAACCTCCCAGAAATTTGGAGAAAATGTTGGGCCTTTCATCCCTCCTAGATGGCCATTAGGATGAAGGCTTTTTCTGGGAGGAGGTCCAAAATCATCTCAGATGTGTAGGTTTTGGAGATTATTCAGAAGGGCTGCTCCATGGAATGTGAGACATTCCCAAGGTCAAATCAGTTTATTTAGGCAGAATTATCTGTAAACTACATGAAAAGAAAAGAGAGAATCCATTTCTATAAACTTTAACCTTTTCTGAAGACATGTGTCCAATCTAAAAAAGGTTAGTACTTGTGAAATATAAAATCCTATAAATGTTAGCATAATGTGGATTAATTTTAAATAATTAATTGCATAATACACATTATAAAGAAAACAAGTTTCTTTCTTAAAAGTTAGCAATTTACTGAGAATATATATATTTTTTTCCCCCAACATTGATATTCCTTCAAGTGGCAGAATAAATGTTCCCAGGTTTTTATTCCAAAAGAATGAGAAACAAGTATTTTATTTAAGTAAGTTTCTTTTTAATGCAGCAAATTTTATGTCCTTTTAAAAAAAGTTTTGTTTGTTTAATTGTAGATTTTTTATCTGTTTTCCCATACCTGCCATTAGATCAAACCAGAGAGCTTTAAGCTAAGGACTTTCACGAAGTCCTGTAAATAACAACCCTCTCTTCTCATTTAAAGCCAGCAGGACATCCCATCATGACTACCTCTTAATTAGATGATATTTTGATCTGTGTTCCTATTCATTAATGCTTTGTTTTCTAGTGTCATGTCAGGGCACTATTTATCCACTAATACAATTTCGTGACATATTCCTAGGAGAGCTGGACCAGAGGAGATTCTATTTGGCTGAGGCTTTCCACTGTATTGGTTGACATAATTTCCAGATTAATAATGTGAGTGAAATTTCATAATGCTAGGAAATCCTTAATTTTAAGAAGTAAAGAATTTTTAAGAGAAGCCTATTAAACATTTAATAGAAAAAAAAAAAAAAGACCGACTTTAATACACTGATCATCTAACTTCCAAACCATTGTGACTGTGTTTGCTGTCACTGAGATGGTCCATTGTCTTAACGCTGCACTCTGCTGCCGCTTCTGCAGTTTTGTGCTTGCTTTTTTTCCTAATATTTAATGCACTGCATTTTATGTTCCTCCTTTTATTTCATTTTATGTTGTATTGCATTATGTGTTTCACTGTAGGATCTAAATTGGGGAAGGGAATCCTGCTTTGTCCTTGCACTATAATGAAGATAGAGTTTGTTAATATAAATGTAAACTGCTGTCTTAGGTGCATGATCACATGAAGACTGTTTCATAATTGAATATGTTGGTACTAGATACATTTAGAAAATTACAGTCCCTAAACACCTACTCAGAGAGAGAGATGAACTTAATGGTTTGTTGTATACAGTTTCATTTTAAAATATTTTAGAAGAATGATTTGTAAGAATATGTACAATGCAAAGTAATGATGGTAGCAGTGGAACAGTTAAAGGAAAATATATACAGCAATTACATTCAACATTTATTTGGATCTTTGTTCTTGGAAAGTTAGATATTTTTGAGGATTTCAAAATATGGGTGTAAAATTAGATCAGATTGAGAGAGAGAGAAATAAGTTTCCAGAAGCATGTTACGGGCACATTACCTACTTTAGTAAACATAACTATAAAGTATATTGCTTTTTATTAAATTATCTGCCTTCACAGAGCAATAATACTTTTAAATGTATATCGAGTGTTAAAAATGATGAGAGGACTGTAATTTGAAATCCACTTTCCTCATTTTTCTAAGTGAAATGGGGGAAATGAACATGAAGACATCTTCAGTTAACAATGGAAAAGATTATTTTAAATAATGTGATGTGAAAAAGATGTCCACTAGGAAATGTGTACAAAGTGCTGACAGTTAATGCTGCATGGCTCAAGTTCTTATTTGTTAATATCTAAATTGATGGAAATATTTCTTCTCAAGTTCTTATTTGTTAATATCTAAATTGACAGAAATATTTCAGAAGCATGAAATATTTGGGATGAAAAGGTACTACTATACTCAATGATTTTATAATCACTTCAAAATTTATATGTGAGCAACTCCGGCTTTTCAGGCTTCAAAAAAGGAAGTCATTCATATTTGCATAAAAGTAGTATGTCAAGCCTGTTATTCTTTTTTTTTTCTTTTTTTTTAAAGTAAGCTCTATACCCCAGTTGGGGACTCGAGCTCATGGCCCTGAGAACAAGGGTCACATGCTCTACTGATCAAGCTAGCCAGGTGCCCCAAACCTGTTATTCTTAATGTTTCTTGAACATTAATGTACCTTGTGATAGTTCACAGATATTTCATCAAGAACAGAGCTTTGAGATTATTTTTCTTTTCCAAGATATGACATAATGTGACTGTGATTTCGGGTTACATGACTCCTTGTTCTTCATCTTTGCAAGCTACACACTTCAGAAAATAGAGGTAGGTTTGCGGGTGAAGGAGATATTGCTTAGAAGGAAGGTGCAGGGTATCTTTTCAATGCAAAAAATCCCTATTAGATTGACCACAAATTTAAGAAACTAAGCCTCATCGAAGTTAAGCATTTGCCCTCTTTAAAGTGATGCTCCTAGAACCAGTTCTTCGGAAAACTTAAGTGTCATTGGTGCTATCTAAACAATAGCCTAAGAAGAGAAAGACAGAAGAACTGGCTGCAAGGATGTGTCATGCATCTCTGTAGTTAAAGTAAGATGGTCACTTGGATCTTAGCTGTACTTGCCATATTTAAAACTTGTGAAAAACAGGGGTTAAAAAGGCTGAATATCTTTGTACCTTAATGAGAGAACGATTGCTGTAATAGTATCAAAGATAAACCAGTATATTAGGAACACTAAATGATAAAGGGCGATAATATGCCATTCTTGAGACTTCTTGGCTCTTACCTAACACATCAGAAAGTGATTGTTGAATTTTAAATAGCCATACAAATGGATGACATAGAAATTTAACTTTGCTTTGACCTTATTCTAATTCACAAGATGACTGCAAAATGACTTTGTTGCATCTGAATGTATGCTGGATGCTAAATCACTCCAGAGTATAAAATCTTTGTTTTGGCATAATGTTGATGCATAAACATTTGTACCCCATACTAACCCTATAAACATCACAATCCATCAGTACAATTACAAAAAAGATTGTTTGTTTTCACACTTAAAGCAGACATGAAATAGAGTGTCCTTAACTTAATCACCACCTTGATTTACCACATTTGCATATATTTGCATATTAATTGGACTACAGATTAAAATTGGTTTTGTAATTTTAATTAAGTGTCCACAAAGGTAAATGATTAGAACTGTTTAAAATACATTCTGACATAAATAGCAGTAAAAGCTTTTGTGATGATGTTTTTGTGGAATTACATTCAGAAAGTGGCCTTTTTATGATAGTAATTTTAATCTTAAATAGAATTATACAGTCAAACAGAACTGTGGATTCATAATCATTTTTTTCAAGATTCATTTAATATTTTGCTGATTTGCAGCACTTGATGAAAATGTACTGTAGGTTTAGCTGATTGCAAAATTAGGCCTCTAGAGCTGATAAACTGAGGGTTTAAACCCGCAGTCTTTAGATGCCTGTCATATGTGCTTGAAATGTATATTTCATTCTGTGTGTGTGCGTGCATGTGTGTTTTAATGGAATCAACCCATATAACCTTTTTAATGATATACCCTTTAAAAAGAGAATCACCTTAAGGGACCATCATATTCCCAGTTTAAATTAGGGAACATATAAAATGTTTAAAGGTCTCTTTGGCATATTATCCTGGTACCCAGAAGAACCATCTTGGTGTTGACATAGGCCAAAATGCGCCGCCTTAATAACAGGTCATCCTCCCTAGTGCATTCCCGTGGGGATGGCTCTCACAGCATGAACAAGATAATTGTTGGGAAAATGCACTTTTTTTCTCTTGAAACCCAGGATACTTAACGTGTGGCATGTGCTTTCTGTTATACCAGACAGAAAATTGGTTTTACCAGAAGGTTACTGGATGCCTAGCACCCCTTTCTTCCAGCTGGCATTTTCCTGTTTGGATCATTTTAAATGTTGGATCCTGAAACCCTCCCCACTCCCAGCTGCCACCTTCTTCCCTGGCGGTACCCTAGACTCGGCTCCCTAATGCTTCCTTGCACCCAGCTGCCTCTCTGCCGAGCTGCTGGCTATTTAGAATGTGACGGGATAAATAAGCCTTTCCCTACTAGTCACCTCTGAACAACTTCTAATTGGAGTTTTTATAATTTGATGTCCCTAAGTTTGCAAAAAAAATCCACCAAATTTGTTTTCCTTTTAAAAGGAAATTGTATGCACGTGTGTGTCCGCATGTAAATGTGGGTGTGTGTACACACACGCACACACGCACACACACACACAACTCCTTATAGGTTTATGAGGAACAAACTGGTTAAACCTTTGACTCTGCTAAATCAGAAGAGGGGAGATGATTTCTTCGAAACAAACCATTGCATATTAATTTTTAAGAGTCAATTTTTAAAGCCTTTTATTCTGGCATATTACAAAGAGCAAAAGCTTGGGAATGGGCCAGGCCTACTTTCAAATCCTAGTCCTTCTACTTCCCAAGTGCTGCCATTTGGGCAAGTATCTCTATGTAACCTCAGTTTCCTCTTATGTTGAATGAGGATTAAAAAAACTTTCATCATTAGGTTATGAGATTTAAGTAAAATGATGAATATGAAAGCATCCGGACAAGGCAGTAGTATTGTAGTTGGTGGAAGTGGCCAAATTCTCAAAGTATAATTTTGAAGGTAGAAGAGACCAGATTTGCTGATGAATTGATTGTGGGGTATGAGAAAAGAAGATGCACCAAAATGTTTGGCTTGAGCAGGTCCTTAGGCCTCCCCTAAATTGAAGGATAGAAAACTATGGCAGAAACCAATTCGGAGGGAAAGATCAAGAATTGGATTCAGATATGTTGAGTTTGAGATACTTTTCAGACGTAGAGAAGGCAGCTTACTTCAATTGGAAATTATTTTGCATAATAAAATCTTAACAGGTGTTGTGTGTGTGTGTACATGTGTGATCACATCTTATGCAAACTATGCTTTTGGAAAAGGATAGATAGATTCAGAATTCTCACTTACATTTCAGCACCATTTTGAAATTGTCTAAATTTAATGTTTTATCATTGACATTGCTTTAATGATTTGTAGAAAAGAGATTTAGATGTATTTTTTTAATTATTATTCTCAGTGTTTCTAGTTCTGTTTTTAGGTTTGTTTCACTAGTTGAAACAAAGTTTTTATGTGAAAGTTTTATTGGGCAATATGATATCCTAATATATGATCCAGAAAGTACAGTAAAAAGCAGAAAGGAAGTACCAAACACTTCCCCTAGCTTTATTAGTTCAAAGATCCTGAATGAAATGCTCACAAAAAAAGGAGGGAGAAGAGAGAGAGAGCATATAAGGACAAGGAATAAAGAATGAATGAAAGGAAAAGAAAAAGATTCTTGAAAGGAGTTTACAAGAATCACAGCATACAGAAAATAGTTTCAACTTCAAGATTAGCATTACTCAATGCCCTTCCCAGAACTTGACCTCCCCGAACTTTAAACTTGAGAAAGTTTGTCTTCTCTGCTCTGCATTCTCATCACCATCATCTTTTCAGCTTTGCTTACCTTTACTTCTTGGGACCTATCAATCCCTACCCATTGTAACACGTCTCCTTTCTGGAACACTCTTCAATATTCACAGTACACATTACCATTTTAAGGACTCGGAGGAGAAGTCTTGAAAAAAAGAAACTAGTTTTATTTTCTTTTACCCAGTATATCAGTCATGGTCCTGGTAAGAAACATATGGCACACTCAGACTTGTAACTTGAGGAAACTTAAGTAGGAGGACTTTTTATAAAGGCATGGGCAGGATTTAAGGAAGGCAGGCATTGAGGTGTAGTGCAGTATTCTGGATCTAGTAACAATGCTATCATCCCTGGGCCTGAAAGGGCAAATGGAAGGAGAAATTACTAGAACCTGAAGAGGATCAACAAACTATGCCCTTAAAAAGCCGACTGATTGCAACCTAGCAGAGAAGGAGCAGAAGAATAAATACCTCAGTCTCCTGTCTGTTTCTCCAATTGGCTGAAACCAACCGGAACCAGAGGGCAGGGAAGCCTTTAATGCTTTTTAATGAACCCTTTGGTTCAACTTGCTGGGGGCACAGAGCAGGGTCAAGACAGGTAGAGAGTGAATCTAGAGGGGCACCTAGAAAATAATCCAGTACACTTCAGGTTTTCCAAATGTTTTTCCCAATAAAGCTCTCTTTTGGTTTGTTTGTATGTTTGTATTTCTTTTGATTTGATTTGATTTGACACCTAAGAACTAAGTCCAGGGCTATTAGCTGTTTTGTGCAGCACAATTTAGAATATTGATCTCAACAGTGGTCATAAAATGGGGGCCACTGTACTCGCCTAGCAAAGCAGTTTTGCTCTTTAAGAATTAAGCCTGAGTATCTTTGGCTGGGATATAAGCCCACCAACTTTGACATCAATCCACCACTTTCTGTTATGTTCATGCATTATGTCAGCACATTTGTGTTATTTCCTGGACCTAAAGGCATTTGAGTTGTTGGCACTTGCCCTGGTTTCTGCCCCCTCCCTCCTTCTTAATTCCTCATCAAAATGTACCTGTTCTGGGCTCCATTTTCAATGGACCCAGTTTTCCTTAGAGAATCTAATAAATCTATGTTATTATGAAAATGATTATTGAAGGCTTAATGTGTCATTTTCCTTGGGTAACACATTTGAATTTCAAAAGGGACTTTATGGAGATCGTGCTACAATGCCCTCCCCCCAAATTTCAAAATGATGTGACTTTTTTTTCTTTTGCTTCACAAAATGCACAAAATACATGGTGTTCTACATGTAACGTTGGCCCTCATCATTTCTATTTGGCTGTTACTGTGCCTGTCTCCTACCTCTATATTGCTAAATAAAGAGAATATGTGCGTTTTCCTGGAGAACAACACACTTTGAATTCTCCTCAAATGCAGGTTCCCATGGATAACTAGCTGGAGGAGAAGAGAAAATGGCAGGCTGAGCTCACAGGTAAAATCCCATTACAGGGACCTCCAGGAGACAGTACCTTGTCTTATAATTCTCAAATATTATTCTTGAGAGTAGTGTTCTAAGTAAGTTTAAGATACCATAATAATCAGAAAGAAATGTTCTTTCTATCCAGATTGCATGTAATCAATCTGTCTTCCAATGTACAGACCACAGCCCCTGTACTTTTAGAATGTGGGTACCACAGAATGAATGAAATCTCATGTTTTTACCGTATCTCCCTTATCTTTTGCCAGAATCTGCTACATCAACTGCTTTTATTCTTTCTTCTATAAAATATCTCTGTGTTTATTTTCTTCTACTCCTCGTTCACTGTGGCTTTGGAATTAGGTTTCCTCCTTGACAAGTCAGTGTTTTTGTATTATGCTTCAATGAAGTATCAGGTGCTGATTTTTTCCTTTTTTATTTTTGCTTGAAGACTGAAAAAGGGACTCTTTTACTGAATTAGTAATGAAAAATTATTTTTATAATAAGGTCAACAAAGCATTATTACTGTAGGTCATTGGCCAGGACTCAGAAACGTTTTAATTATAGTATATTTCTTACAACAATAATGACATTTGGCCTGTGTTAAATTTCCCATTAGCTTCTATGCCTGACTTTCATTAGGCGCACCCTGAATTCAGGGCTTAGATGTTAATTTTCATGGCACTTGAATGTTTTATTCAGATTACTGAGGCACATTGATCCTCTTCCTAGAAGTTTTGTTGTCAGGGAATGGTGAATTCAAGAAAGTTTTCAAAAAAGTATGAAAATAGTTTCAACTCCTCAAGAGCTATCAAGTATTTTTCTTTATGTTTTATTTTATGGCTTAGCCCCTTGAACATCAGTTGCTGATCAAAGTTTCTTAGATTTTGAGGGGGTTTTAAAATAAAAATAAGCTCCTCTGAGATATTTTCAATATTCAAAAACAATATTTTAACTAATGTAGATTATATGCTTACTCATTTCACACATCAGAATTCCACTGATAAAATTCTTTGGAATTTATCAATCCACGTTTCCTCTTGATAAATCAAGTTGTTGTTTAAGTAATAGAGGCATTTTGTACTCAGTGTTTTTAAAAACACAACCACCATGAAGAAAAATACCAAGGATCTTTGGTGGTAGAAAGTTGCAAGTGACAGAAACCCAATTTCAGCTAGTTCAATCATATTTCTTAAAGGGGGTAGTAATTTACTTGATCTGATTTCTGAGTTATAGAGGTTTGTTCCTGAGGTCATTCAGGGCTAGATGAATAGGCTGAAGCACTGTCATCAGAGTTAGGTCTTTGCCCTTGTCCTTCAGATTGGCTTGTTCCATGTGTTGCAAAGATGGCTTCTAGTTGTTCTAGTCTTACCTCCTGATAGCAAAATATCCTAGTAAAAAGAGAGCTGTTGACCAGTAGCCCTGCCTGGCAAAATATCCTCAAAATGCCTCTAATTGTCTAAAACAACATCCTGGAACCAATTATAGCAGCCTAGGACTGAATGGACACTTATTTGACCTCACATGACCTCTCAGAGTCCCCCTTCCCCACCATGGGGGAGAGGTTGTAGGAACTGGTTCTGGTCAAGAAGTTGGCTATTCCTACACCACACAGAATGAACTTCTTAGAGGAAAGAGAGATTCTATTATTAAGAGTGGAACCATGAGCAAGTCCGCTTCTTTCTAACTCTAGGTTTTATACAGAAATTGAGAATAATAATTATTTCTACCTATCTCAAAACTCAAAAAATGTTACCCATTATTACATTGAAATGTTGTTTTATTTTTAGATTGTTGTTATGATTCTTAGAGACAAATTAGAGAGCCCTCAGTAAAATACAGTTTTTTGCTATATTTGTACATGAGGATACTATCAATAGGATATATCTCTGGAAATGAAATGAATAATTAAGCATAGAAACAATATAATAACTGCTAACATTTAGAGATTACCCCATGCAAGTTCTGTTTTAAAAGAGTCCCATATCTTAATTCTTATCAATGTAGTGTTTATTAGCCAGGTTCTAGAGTCAGATGACCTGGGTTTGTACCCCCACAGCTTTCAGGTCATGGGACCTAGGACAACTGTTTAACCTCTGTATGTCTCAGTGTCCTGATCTGCAACAAAAGCATTAATAGTAGCTACTCTATACAGTTTATAATGAAATGAAGCACATCAGGACCTGGGACATAAGCAGCACTCCAACAAATGCTAGCAGAGGGGGAGATTTTGTCATTTGTTCTTATCTTCATCATCGTCATACATTATTATATGCTAATGGAGTCAACCAAATGATTCAGTGATAATTTACATTTAGGATTTAAGTATATAGCTTCACAGATTAGAAATTTTATTTATACATATATTTATATATATATTTTCAGGCCATCTAATTAGCAGGGCAACTCAAAGAAAATGCAGAAATCAAAGGAATTCATAGATTCCCAAAGTAGCTTTGCTCAGAAGGGAACCACAGCAGATACGTAGTCATTCGAATTCTCTTACATTGATGGAAATCATATTGCCTAAAATATGAATTATAAAAGAAGCATAGAGTTCCTGGCACAAAATAAATAGTTTGTTGTCTTGAACTCCTCAACTATAAAAATGAAATGATGTGATTTTAAAGTATTTTGATCTTATTTTTCCAGATCACACAAGCATATAAATTTTAAATATTTATACTTAACAAGGGCACTGTATTTGGAACTGTAGCTTCAAGGTTATCAAAAGAACAATTCACTAAAATAATCTTACTTTGCTATATGATGACGATCTCTAAAATTATTTTTCAAGTGATTTACTTAAAGGTATTTCAAACCATTATTAAAATGAAAAAAAAAGTCCTAATACTCATATTTTTAGAAAGAAATAGGTTTTATGTTTATAAACATTTTGAGAGCTGTGAAATGGTAATTGTTAATTGTTTCTGTTTACATGCTTGGACATTAACAGTTATTTTGGAGTCAAACTCATGGTATTTTTGAAAGCTTAATTTTCAATAATTTTCTTTTCTTAAAAGACAAGTCATACAATTTCTCCACGCAGAGATGTTCGGTTGAGAATGATGTAAAAATTATAGCCTAGCAAAATAGCTCCTGCCTAAAGAGATTACAGATTCTGGTTGTGGGGAAAGCCATGATTATGAGAGTATCTCGATATGATAAACCACTTCATCCTTTGGTTTGATAAGATGCTTAGATTAAGTCTTATACCTACGTAGTCTATATTTAAAAATTACATATATTCATTATACTCAAAGTTCTTTTGTTTGTTTTAAGTGGAGCAAAATCCTATAGATCAAAAAGTTGATGAAATTATTTTCTACCACTTCTTGGGAACAGATGAGATAAATCATAAAATATAGATATTTTCCCAAATAAATAAATAAAAGATGTTGGGCACAGAATGGGCATTAAATTCTGGTGATGGAAACAAAAAATAGTTTAAAGTAATTTTCAGTACTGTTAAGAGCCACAAAGAAAATAGGGTAATAGGAAAAGCACGATGAGGCAGGAGTCGCGGTGGTGGTGGTAGCGGTGGTGGGTGGCAGCCAGATTAAAAGGTGATCTGGGTAGACCTCTCTGAGCAGAAAACATTTCACCTAATACCTGAATGACAAGAAAGCAATGAGAGGAAGAGCACTCTCAGCAGAAAAAATAACAAATGGATACAGTCTAGAAATGGTAACAGGCCCAGGTAAGAAGGGGAGAGGTGTAGGAAACAAGGCTGGCGAGGTAGGTGTTGCCTTTTGATAGTAATGAGTTTGGATTCATTCTAAGTTTACCAGGAAGCCATTGGAAAGTTGAGTAAGGGCGAAACATGATTTGATTAACTGGTGGATTAGATAGAAGACTGGCTGTAGCCCAGGCCAGAGATGCTCCAAATCCAAATCCTTCGGTTCTTTCTTTCTCTTCCCTAACTCTGCATTCTTTCTTCTGAAAACCCATAGCTCACTCTGCCTTTGTTTAACAAATATTTATGAAGCCAACGCAGTGTGCCAGATGGTGTACTAGATGCTCCGATATAAAGATGAATGATATGTGTTTTTTCCTTTCCTTAATGGACAGTCTGTGTTTGCTTGAGTACAGTTGGAATAAAGGAGTACTTAAATCTTCTTGGGGAAGACAGGAATGGCTTGACCTGAGTCTTAAAGGATGAGTAGAAATTGACTAGATAGACAAAGGGACTAATGAGAAGAGTATTTCAGGCAAAAGAGAGAGAAAGTATGAAAAATAGAGGCACAAAAAAATTATGACGTGTTCACGGACAGACGACTAGTTCTGCAAGGCTATGCTATGTGGCTGGAAGAGTGGAGATGAGGCTGGCTGAGCAGGCAGAGGCCAGAATCTGAGGGCTGTTGGCTGTGCTAAGGAGACAGGTTTTATCCTGTAGGATGTGAGAGCCAGCAGGCAAGACATTTGACAGGGTAGAAACAATACCAGCTTTTTTTATGTTAGAGTGTGTTGGAGTTGATGATGTTGAACTGGAGAAAACTATGAGAAGGCCATTGTATCCTTGAAGTGAGGTGCTGATTGGACGGGAAGAGATGAAGGGATAAGGGTAAGGAATGGAGGAGGCTCTGAGGCGGGGTGCTTGATTGTATGGGGATGACTGAGAGGAGGGGAGCGAGAGGGTGGAACCTACAGGGAAAAGTGGTACTGTTCAGTAGGATGAAGACATCAGGAGAAATAAGCAGCATTCTTAGAAACAGATTTGAGCTCAAGAGTGAGGCCCAGGAGGCCAGGAGTACCTCTGGATATCCCCAGTTGGAAGCTTATTCATTTATTAGAGCTCTGGAGAGTGTTGGAGCTAAAAGTAAAGATTTCTAAACTTGTCACAATATAAAATAGAAGCCAAAAATTGGAGTTATTTAGACTCTAGAGGTCTCGAAAATATTTTTTTTCTTTTTGTTTGAACCAATATTTAAAATTGCATGACTTCCACATAATAATCTGCACTCAATGATATTGGGCCTGAATTCTAGGATGGCAACAGTATGCTGCTGGCTTGAGAAAGGACTGTACAAATTGATATTTGAACACTTTTTTTTTTCTTTTTTGCCAGAGTGCCCAAACCAACTCACTTCACCTATTGATGTTACCTGTTTGGCTCTATTGATATTTGGGTTTGAAGCTCCAGGCAGAATACACAGAGTGAAAGAGGAACAGGTTCAATGATCAAAGTCCAAGGGCAGACTGGTAACTGGAAGAGGAAGAGCCTAGGAAGGAGAATGGGAGGAAGCACTTCTAAAGCTTTTTATTTATTTATTTTTTTTTTTACCTTCTAGGTTTTCTTCCTAGATTTCTTTTTATAGCCTTCTCATTGACCTTTGGTAGCCTGCTCTCTGGGGACTATGTAATCTAGTTTGTTCATATTAGAAAAGCTGTTCCTAAACATTAGATCCTCACTATTCCCTGTGGCCTGTGAATAGTGTTTCCATGTGAGAATTTCTTCCTAGCACTTTTTGGGAAGTTCATGTCTTTCTGAATACTGAGTCCTGGAAAAAAATTCATTTGTGAAATCTGGAAAAAATATTAAAGTTCTCCTGTAATTATTAAAGCTTTAAAAATCAAATGGCACTAGTAGTGGTTAGAAGAAATCCACATTGGTCAAATTGAAAGTAAGAGCGGGAAGCCTTGGCATGTGGGGTTGAAGGTGAGATTGCCGTGTCTAGGCATTGGGACTGGGCTCTGTGGGCCTCGAGCAGTCAGGAGCGTCAGGATCTTTTGAGGATTTATTTAATGTTTGGTCCCCATAGGAGACTGCATGCTGTCTGAGGGCAAGAATTGTATGTCTTAGGTCTTGTTTACCTTTGGCATCTTGCCTTTTACACATTTTGGTCTCTCAGTCACCTAATAAATCACAGGTGGTGTTAGTTTAAAATAGGAAGGACAGCAGGTTTTAAGACAATGAATAGGTGGATGGATGGAATTGTCCAAGAAATGTTGCTAGTGTATTGAAAGTAAGTTTTACAATTTTATTATTTCTAGCAATTTAGTTACCATATAGCCAATTAATTTACCTTAAGTGGCAACATACACACACACGCGTACGTTTTATGTTTTCCTAGTCATACAGGGAAATTCAGTGTCATGTTCACCTTGGTATTTAAAAACAATTTGTAGGCAGTGTAGATGCTTTAGGATCATTATTAGAAATGGAATCTAACTGCCTTTGTTCAGGTATTACACGAAGGTATAATTTGGGATCTCTCTCCAGATGGAAGTTAAGCCTTCTTAATATAGGAAATTCACCTTGTTAAAAATGTCTTGAGAGAGAGGGAGAGAGATTGAGATTGTTTCGCCATTGCAAAATGTTTTACTGAAAGACACTTGTGATGGTTTTGTTAGGTATTTTGAAAAGTCCTTGGATTCTTCAGCACCACCACTTCCCCAACATTTTACTTACCCTGTTTTTTTGTAGATTCTCAAAGCCAGGCCTGCTGGGCTCCCTCTGGAAAAAACCACGATTCACCTCAACCCATAGACCTCATTCTCCTCATCCTCATGTGACCTAGTCTGCTGAAAGGAAGGAATATGAGCAGACTGGGCCAGTCCTAGTGGTGAAGGGTGAGGATTTAAATTTAACCATTTATTCGTTCAACTCCTGTTGGGCACTTACTGTGTACCACGCATGTTCTGGGACTTAGGGATGCAGCAACAAACAACAGACTAAAATCTTTACCCCAAAGGGTTTCCATTTTTGTGTGATGGACGGAAGAAAGGCAGAAGATAAACAAGTAAGATGTGTGTGAGATAGTGAAGCATGCTATGGGAAAGAATGTTGTAGGAGAGGGGCCAGCGACTCTGAAGTTTTGTGTGAAGCTTTGATTGGCCACCACCTTTCACTGGCAAGTCTTGTGATTCATCCAGTTTGTAGACACGTTTCATTTACACCACACAGTTGTTCAAAAATATCAAACCCGAATTTGTTCTTCACATTTAAAAGCCTTGACATTTCACATAAAAGTCCCAGATTTCTGGCTTTTCCTGAAAAATCGGGACGATATGGCAGAATCCCAGCATCAGCTAAAGTTGAGTACGGGCTATTCCCTTTAAATGTGGCATCATAAAACTAGAGTGTAGTAAAGTATATCTAAGTATGATAATACTTAAACAATAATAGCGCTTACTATATGTCAGGAGCTATCTAAAAATTTTTATATATATTGACTAATTTTATCGTCAGAACAACCTTCTGAAGCAAGTGCCAAATTGAAGTGCAGAATGATAAGGTAACTTGCCCAGGGTCACAAAGCTAGTGGGTGGTGGAGTCAGTAGTTAATCCTGGAAGGTCTGGGTCCCAAATCCAATTCTGGCCATTACGTGTATGCCTTGTTCTTGCTGCTGCCTGGTGAATTTCATCCATTTTTATTTGATGAGGTTGAGATTCTAGGTCTGTCTAATGATTCAGGGCTTAAGATCTAGAGTAATCCCAAATTTAGCATTAAACCGTCGTTAATAGTTCCTGTTCAGAGGGTAGGGGGCACTAAGGTAGCTGATGCTGATGCCTCCCAAGGTTGCACCCACCTGTCTGCTCCTGCAGATGAATCCATTCCTTTAGGACTGGCCCTGCCCTTGTGAGCAGTTCCAGTGAATGCCCCTGTCTTTCTGCCTCACCGTGCTTCCTGATTTGCTTCACACAATTACCCTGACTTCCTCACAAATCCTGAGATAAGAACAACAGGGCCACAAAAGCTATGCATTTTTCTGAGTAAAATATCCAACACAGGATGAAAAATGAGAGCTAATAATCTTTTCCTTTTTCCTCTTTAAATTCCTTTTTTTTTTTTTTAAAGTCCATTTGAATCCTAAGTTAGAACCTTCTAAAGAAGATGAAACTCTCCGAGGGTGTGTCTGTGTGTGTGCATGCCTGGCTGTGTGCATGCGTGTCCATTTCAGGGAGGTGAGTGCTTGTCACCACTTAAATGGTGATGTTTGACTTCAAAGGACAAAAAGCCATCCGTTACCTGTATATTAACAGTGATGAAACTTAGCAACAATAAATATTTAGCAATGCATGAATCCTCCTTTACCTCATTTACAGACCGATTGGAAGGTTTTCACAGCTCAAGGGACCGAAATTTGGCACCTTCTCTGCTAGCCTAAGTTTATTTTTTATCTTCTTCCTTTTCAAAAGTTGTTTCTTAGTTACACAACATCAAACATAAGTTGGATGTAGTTTCAAGCTTTTAGGGGCCATTTTTTTTTTTAATTTTAGTATCTCTGATTAAACAATAGCCTCCAGAGACAAATACCTACTATAAGATAATATCTTTAAAATTTATATTATTTTCAATCTGTTTGATCAATGGATACCATACTTGTCAACATTATGAGCTCATGAAAGAATTTGGCTTTAAAGGAAGCCAAACAAAGAAGGGTCGCTGAATGGCACTACTGATCCTGGGGTGAGGTGAGGGCTGGCATCCTGTGTCAGGAAAGGGGGTGCATCTCAGGTAGCAGTTGGGGTACTGGTCCCAAACCAGCTGAGCTCAGTGCAGTGCTGATGAGCAGGAGTCAGGACTAGTTGAGGTCCAAAGGCTGTGTCAGCCCCATAGTCTAGGCCAGGTCAGACCTCCAGAGATCACGATCAGCCTCTAGTAACTAAAGCAAAAACCCTTACACTCAACTCCTTGTTGACCTTTATCTACACCTCTTTTAACATTTCTTGAAAAACCTGTGATTTATATAAGAACAAGAATGTTAGCGAGATTTTGTTCTTGAGGACCCTGCTACTCATTAGCTATGTGACTTTGGGTTCACTCATTTAACCTCTGTGGGCTTCTGTTGAAGACTCTTTTGTAATGTGAGGGTGGACTCAATGATCTCTAAGGCACCTGCCGGTTCTAACATTCTGGGAGGCTCTAGAAGTCAGTGAGAAAGTAGAATTCCCTTTCTAATTTTCCTTTCATAAATATATTTATTAGAATGTAAGCAAAGAACATTCTCTGTGCTGGGTCTTCAGATCATGGGGCTTCTTTCTTCATTGCTTCTTCTAAGGACCTGAGCCCAGGCAGGAGATTTTGTTTTAACATCATTATTTTGTAGCGTGTCTAGAGGATAGCTCTACCTAAAAGGGTTTGTTTTTTTCTAATTTCTTGAAACAAAACGAGATAGCCTTAATGTTTCTATACACGCTGATGGGCAAAAAGCTTACGGACCCTGTCAGCCTGGCCTTGGCTAAATGAAGTCGAAAAAGAAGGAGCTCTATTGAACTTGCTTTCCCATTTTGACGATTCCAAGCTACGTGCTGGAAAGAGGAGCCTGTCTTTGGGAGACAGAGCCCTGGTTTCAAGTCCTGGCTCTGCCATTCTGGACCTCAGCTTCTTCATTCTGAAAATAAAGATGGAAACACCGGGTTGCAGTGAGGATCTGTAAACTATGATGCCTCCTCCCATCCAAGATACTGTAATCAAGCTTTCAGCAAAACAGAATACACGTGCATATGTATCTGAAACAAAAGTTTCATAAAACAATACTACAAGTGATTCATTTTAATGTTTTCTTTTCTCTTTATGTTCTCTATTTCATTTCTTTTCAAAATGCTGATCATGACCCACTAAATTGATTTGGTCATGAAAACACTGACCTAGCACACACTTGATCATTTTCTTCTCCCTTGGGAATACCAGCGTTTGGGCATGAATATGTATGTCACTGCATGACCAGAATCCTCTCCCCTGTGCCGAGAGCCCCTGTGTATTCCTCTAAAATAGGGGAACTAGTACAAGCTTTACAGACATAGAATTAGGAATGGTTCCGGCTGGGGGGTCTTACTTACTGTGTGACTTTGAGCTACTTAGCCTTTCTGTATCTCAGTCTCCTCTTTTAAGAAACTCGGATAATAATACCTATCTCACAGTGTTAAATAAATGTCTGTGCAGTGTTTAATACAAAATAAGCACAACGTGAGCACTGACTTAAATGGTAGCTATCATTAGTCATTTGTCACCAAGCCTTTGCTCTTCCCTCCGGGATATTCTTTCTACCCACTCTCAGGTTTGTTTTCTTGATCCCTCTAGTACTGTAATAATCTCCTTGCTGGCCTTTGAGTTCTGCCACCAGACCAGTCCATCTTGCATAACAAAACCAGATCAGGTTTCCACAAACACCACTGCATTTCACCACTTCACACTCCTAGTTTCATCCTGTTGTGACTTTCCAGTTGCCATTAAGTCCTGTAAGTCCAGTCTTTAACCTGCCATTTCCGACTCCTCTTAGTGATGTCAGCATGACATTGACAGGCATTCCTCAGCAAACTCGTTTCCAGAAGGCCTACTGTGTGCTGGCCTGGCCCAGCGTCCAGAGACTCGGCAGTGACCGCGACAGTCAACCACCCCTTTGGAGCAGTGAGGACACGGGCAGTAAACAAGTGAACATGTCACTAGACTGTATATTGTATTAGTGTATATTGTATATTAGTGTATACTGTATAGGGTATAATAATACTACTATACACTAATAGTGCATGATAATATACATTGTAGGTAATTTGGGATAGTTGTAAGTGATATGAAGAGAAAGAAGGCAGTGTAAGAGAATAGAATGTGAACCTGTTTCACCTTCTTTTTTTTCTTTCTTTTTTTTTTAAAGATTTTATTTATTTATTTATGTGACAGACAGCCAGCGAGAGAGAGAACACAGCAGGGGAGTGGGAGGGGAAGAAGCAGGCTCCCAGCCGAGGAGCCCGATGTGGGACTCGATCCCGCAACGCCGGGATCACGCCCTGAGCCAAAGGCAGACGCTTAACAACTGCGCTACCCAGGGGCCCCCTGTTTCACCTTCTTAAATCTTCTGCTTTCGCTAAGATGATCTCACACCAGCACTGGAAGGCATGCCCCCACTGAGATGCGCCTCCACCTTCTCTTTGCCCTTTAGGGTCCTTCTGGTTCTTCATGGCTCTGTCCGAATCCTTTCTGCTCTCCCAAACCTCACAGTCACCTCTATTTCCCGATGCAGCATTTTCTGTCTCAACTACTTTTTTTATTCCACTTTGTATTATTATATGTATTTATGTTTGTTTGTTTTTTTTTAATCTCTCCAGCTAGATTATGGGGAGAAACAGCATGTTCTTTCGTGCAACTCTTATGGTCCTATCGTGATACCTCGTGCATGGTAATGATCCGGAAAGTACAGAGTTCTTGGAAGGGTTATTTCCTACCTGTTTGCTAGGGCATTGTTACAGCTTGGAGGTGGCTTGGCAGTTTCTATCAAAATGTGTAATGTGCGTGCTTTATGACCTAATAATCCCATTTATAGTTAGTTGTCTTTCCTAAAATGTTATGCTAGCATAATGTTAAGATGAATGTAAAAGGATGATTGTAATCTTTTGCATTATTTTCAGTGTAATATTTTAGAAGCAACTTAAATATCTATTCGTATAGATTATGATATATACATTCGGTGGAATACTACGTAGGCCATTGTTAAAAACAATGAAGTAGGTTCATATTTACTGATCAGAAAGATGTTCAGGATATAGTTACATGGGGAAAAAAAACTTAGAAAAAAACAAAGCTAAAAAATAATATGTATACCTTGAAACAGTGAAGGCAAAATAAACTGTGTGTGGTGGGGGATGGGCACACAACTGCCCTGACTGAGAGGAAAATGACCCAGCTTCACCACTGCAGCTGACTACTCACAAATATTAAGATGTAAGTTTATTTTGGGAAAGATTTATAGATTCCTACGAAAGTTAGGTAAACTGTTAAAACTCATTTACTATCATTTTAAAAGGAACAAAGGAAAAGTGGGTTTTTGAAAAATCAGTTGCCCTTTTTGTCTGAGATTTCAAGTTGTATGTTTTGTAAATCTATCACCCTCACCATTATCATTACTAACATTGAATCTATTGATTCATACAGGCATCCCCTCTCAACTATTTTAAGACTATCTATACCATCTCCACCAAGGAGAAACCCAGCCAGTACTTGCTTCACGCAATAGTAGAGAACTCATTACCTACTAAACTGGTTGACTTATTTTTGGACAATTCTGATTATTAGAATTCATTTTTCCCTGGAGCCAAAATCTCTCTCCTCATAGCTTCCTTCATTGTTCTTACTGCTTCCCTTTGGTGACGTACAGAACATTTTCCTCTTGACAGCCTATATAAAATTTGAAAGTCGTTGTTCATGTTCTAACAATTTACCTTGTTCTTTCTATGTAGTTAATTTTAAAAAGATCTCTTAGCAGTTCACTTTTTGTCAGCAGAAAAACAAAACTATGACAGTGAAATGAATCAGTATTAACATTGATTATGAATTAATTCCAAATCTACATATCATTATTGTTACTATTATTATTTGATAAGAAGATCTGTAGGTCTGTGGCTCTCTGTAAATGTTCTATCTAGATCATGAGGTTCTAGAGCAGAGCATTTTGTTTTATAAATCTTTATTTCTTCCTTCTCTTCCACTCCCACATTACCCATGGTAATACTTAAATTTATTACGCAGCTACCATATCTTTAGCAAATAGATGGATTAATTCATTTTATCCACCTGTGTATACAATGGATTTCTTTTGCTATGCTAAATATAATTTTTGGTTCAGGTATTCCAAATCTAGGAAATATGGGTCTCTGACACTTTACCACCAAACAGTATTAGGCAGCTGACAGTCAATGTGACTGTATTCTGAATGGGAATGCCACAATAATTCTTTAGCTATTAAGAAAGAACTTTTGACAAGTAATTGATAATAAATGAATTTATATAGACTGTGTCTTTTCGTCCTACAAAATGAAGTTTAAAATCTCATAAAGTTTCTATTGAATATCTGTGCGAAGTTTTTAAATGACATTATGCCAAGTTTGGATTTAACTCACAGATAGTTAATGTCCTATTAGTAGATGACTTATTATTTTAGTTATTATGTATATATTTTTACCAATTCTTTGCATATCTTTTTGTGGCCATTGCATTGTATTGATAACGTGGAAAATCAAAGTGAATATTTTACTTTAAAGAATAATTTCTCCAAATCATGTATCAGTATCTTCAAACTTTATTCTATTTTTTAGCTGCTTACCACAATATTGACAGGCATCTGATTGTGTGGCCTAGTTCTAATTATAGATACAGGCTACTTCACATGGAGCTGGATATTTCTAAGAGACTAAACAAAACGTGTAATGCTGTGAACAAGGAAAACAGCAGCATGTTTTTACTGTAAATTGACTGTTGTCATAAACAATAATTATCAACACAGTGTTGGTATCATGATACTGTCTTGGGCCTCATCATTCAAACCATTTCTCTTTGTATCTTACTGTGATTTTTTAGAGGGGGAAAAACCCAACAACTGTCAATCTAATCATTATATTCAGCCTACATTACCAAGCAAAACATATTTACAGCTAGATATACACTGTTTTTACAAGTTTATTAAAAACATGTGTTGCCCAGTGCCAGGAATAGCTACAGCAAATGCTAACACCAGTAGGCAAACTGTCTCTTCACGTTCTTCTGAAGATTTAGCTACTCCATCACTTTAACTATGAGTTACAGAGTAGATGTTCCGATGTGAAAATGTATATCACAGGGAAGAACTCTGTGGGCGGTGGGGGGGGGGGGCGGTGGGTGCAGGCAAGCACCCACGTGCAGAGGGCAACAGGGGTTGGGGATGGTGTGGATGTGCCAGTAGAAGGGCTTAAACGAAGGGAACCAGGAGATCATGCCACTCCTTTATACCATTAAACTGGCATCACAGTCAACAACTAATGAAATAAAGTTAAATCATGGGACTTGGGGCTATTTATTTTAAAGAAGCATAACATTTCCCATGATCTACTTTAAAGCTGCATTTATATTCTCTGTAGAAATTTAATTAATTTCTTAATAACCTTAGTTATAATCATTTATTTTGTAATTAAGAGATTACTGACCCTCCACATAGCTCCACTACCCTCAAGTAGCCTGTAGACAACACAGGACTCTCTCTACCTTGTTTGCCACTGCTCCTAACATATAGTAAGAGTTCAACAAATATTTGTGCAGTGACTGAATATTTGAAAGGAAAGGAAGGAAGAAGAAGGCCCATTTTCTACATTTGGCATGTAACCATCCTCCGTTATTCTTTCTCTGCTCCAAATTCCTAGAGTCCACGTATATTAATCATTCAGTTCGTCACTTGGCTACATAATGTATTATGTTACTCCCTAGCTGTTTGAGGTATGTACATCCAGCTCCACATTAGTTTATTGACTCCCTGGGGCCCTTGTATTATTCCTTTTCAGCAACTAATCTGATGAGGCATCCACTGGGCATTTAATACATACTTCATGTCTTCACTGTGTTAAAATAGATTTCAAACCAATGTGAGAAATAGCATTCTATCATCTGGTCTGAAACATCAGCCTATTTCATTCTTCAAAGACTCAATGAACTTCCCAAGAATTAATCCAATGGCATAGAATGATTTGGTATTTCCCTTAATAGTTAAGAGATAACTTTCCACAAGTTAAAATTGCTTTGCATTGTTGAGTGAGTGATAACGGATTGGCTTTCCATCTCTTGATGGCACACCAGGTTAAGTTCAAGAATGTGAAATATGTTTTCAAGATGAAAAGCAAATGTCAATTTCCCTTTAATGATCTCTTTCTTATGATGATAGTTATATAATAGTAATAATGATAATAATAATAAACAATTCTGGAATGGTGCTACCATAAAATGTTATTCAATAGCAGCAAATACCCACTTGCACATGTTGCTGTCATAGTTAATTTACAAAGCATGTTAAACTGATATAACTGCTTGCTTTCTCCTCTGAATATGGATATTTGTTCAGGCATTTATAGAGATAGTGTAGTATCTATGCAAAAGGAATCCTGACATGTCTTGTCGTTAAAATCCTTGAAGTCTCCCAAGATCTGCAATTTTCAGTTAAGTAGTTAATTTTTTTCTTTTTATCTTAAGTGCTATCATACCATGCTTTGAATAGAAGGATTAAGCACCTCATTGTCTGTCTACCAAGAAAGATAGTTTGGCACAAACAGGTGAATGATTTCACAAATGGAGAACAAAAATCTCAATCTTACTATATAGAATAACAGAAAGCCACTTTAGTGTTCAATTAACTATGATAATATACATAAGCCAGATAATTGCAGGTGATCAATACTCCATACATAGTTTCCTGAACATTTAACTCTCTTCATAATTATCTTTAATTTTTATAACGAAATACATATCGAATATATGACAAAAAATCAAGCTGGAAATTTACATGAACTCATAGAATATAGAGATGACGGTGGCAGCAGTTGTCAGAAAACTACTCTATCCAACGGGGAATAGAATCCAATTGGCATTTTAGAAATCTTCAAATCATATAAATTCTATCCCAAATTAGAGACATTTGTAGGATTCTAAAATCTTTGCATGATGGGGCACCTGGGTGGCTTAGTCAGTTAAGCACCTAACTCTTGATTTCAACTCAGGTCATGATCTCAGGGTCCTGGGATTGAGTCTCATGTTGGCCTCCACACTCAGCACAGAGTCTGCTTGAATATTCTCTCTCTGCCTCTCCGTCTGCCCCCTCCCCCTCACATGTATGCTCTCTCTCTCTCTCTCAAATAAATAAATCTTAAAAAAAAAATCTTTGCATGATGATTTCATCATGAATTTCAGGAAGGTGAACTCAACATTGATATAAGTACTGTGGGTGGCTTATAACTTAGCATAGAAAAGAAAGACTTTGTGGATTTCACGAGTCCCACCTTTGCCCTCGTTCTGGCTATAGACCTCCTCACTGCCTTTGTGTAGTGCTTTCAGGATGGATCTCTTCTCTCAAGTCACTCATATCAGTCCTGGTTTTTGAACATCTCTTTTTCCAGACGATCTCAACTTTTGATTCAAAATCCTGATGAGAGAGGCTACCTCTGTGATTAATCTGCTCACAGAGAGAAACATGCAGACAGACAAGACATATATTAAATAATAGATAGTGGTGTATTTCAGAGTGTTTTCAAAAGGAGTGTTACATTCCTCAAAAGAAAGTGAATATATGAAAGTTCCTTTCTGTCTATTCACACACACACACACCCCCGCCCTGCCTTGTATCTTTCTCTTTCTCTCTTGCCCTAATTATGATGGAGGACCTAAGAGTTGACTGTTTTCAATAATATTTAATTTAATGAGAGTTAATTGGACAGCTTTTAAGAAATACCTTCTCTCTTTAGCTTTTTCTACTTACTTTTCTATATTATATGATCTTGTCAGGTTTTAAAAAGACTCAGGCTCACTTACCTCAAAGCTGAAGAGCCATTGAAGCTCTCTGGGTGGCTTTTCTTCTTACAGTATGCTGTGTCATATTATACAGTCTTTTTATGTTTCATCTAATTTAACTCTGCTGTTAGAGTAGAAACAGATTTTTGATACAATAGTGAATCATACCTATCTACCCTTCAACAAAGAATCATAATAGAAAACAACAAAAAAACAATAACGAAAAACAATCCTTAGTTTGTTAACTTTTACCATTTCTTGTTTAGCTAATATTTTATTCTGTCTATATATGAAACTGCCATGTATCAATAAAATTAACAGAGGCTTTTGGTCTGATGATGTTGGTATCATTTCTCATTTTTCAATATCAAGTCCATTGGTCCGGGGTCTTTAAATGCTTTGACTTGATAATGCCCTTCAGTTGCCTGTTGAAGTCAGGCACGGGGAGCGGGGTCATAGAGATTGGGTATGATTCTCCATGTGTACTTACAGAGGACAGCCCTTCATTTCCATGTTCAGGAGATGGTCTCCTCTAGCTATTCTTGTTTAACTTTATGGTTCATACTAGGTTAGATTTGGTGATTTCAAAGTTGTGAAATCAGCAGTTATGGTGTATCATAACTGGTTAGAAAGTGTCTCACAGCTGGCTCTCTCTTCAGTTCTTGTTGGAACTATCATAATAACGGCTGAGGAGTGTAACTTCTTCCATATACTTTGCTCTGCTTCTAGCCTTAACTGCTTACCTTTTGCTCCACGTCTAAGGTTTCCTATGCACTATGGCTAAACTAACCTTTTTAAAACATTGCCCAGTTCAGGCCCATTACGTTAAAATTTTTAGTTTCTGCTGCCTACAAGTGAAAGTCACATTTCTTGGCCTGCCACCTGAAGCCATACATTCCCTCCCTGCCTGACCCATCTCTCACTTTCCCCCTCCATGAACTCCAGTGGATACATTCGTGCTTCTCCAAGTGTATCATCCACATTTCTCTCTACCTTTGCATTGTACTCCTAGCCTTCTACTTTCTGGTCGTACTATTGTATTGTGGAAAGAGCGTGAGCTCTACATGGACTAGAAGTGGATTCAGATCTTGAATCTACCACTTAATAAATGCATGCTTATAAATTATTAAATCTCCCTGAGCCTCAATTTCCTCACTGGTATATTAAGAGTAAAAGACAAGTGCTGAGAAGATTAAATTAAGAGTAATTTGATTTCACACACACACACACACACACACACACACACACACACTTTTGGTAGTAGGCATTCAGTTCTATTTTTCCTGAAATGCCCTTTTTTCTTCTCAGTTCTTATCTGAGATCATACCATTCTTTCGTAAACTCTACATCCAGCTTCTCCCTTCTCCATGAGATAACTTCATTTTTTCTTAGTCCTGAGCTAGATCTTCCTCTTCAGAATTTCTCTGACTTTTGTTGCCCCTCTTTAGCACTAAGCGTGGGATGCTTTGTGATTGGTTAATTGTATGTATTTAGATATACACCACAATCTGTCTCCCCTGTGAATGAATCATGAAGGCATAGGTGCCATCCCCATACATATATACCTCTTCGTATCCTCAGAGATTTGAAATAGGACACTACAAGTGCTAGAAGCTTCATGAACATTTGCTCTTGCTGGTATGATGATGATAATATGTTACTGGGAAATCTCAGGTCAACCACCACATATTTGCACAAAGTCCGCTTCATTTGTTCTAACAATTGTGGACACTTTTGAAGCCAGGGCTATACACCAGTACATCTGTGCCAGTTACTTCGCCATTGTACAATCTGATGGTTGGTGCCCAGATATCTAGTTGTTCAGTGTTTTTTTTTTTTTAAATCTCTCTGCACTGTTTATGGTACATTTTCTAATGCAAAACCTTTATGAATTATTTTATATACTTATATTTAGTTCCCCTTGGAAAGAATTCAACAGCAACTTTCTTTTATTATCTAGTTTGGAAAAGAAATGCGTGATTTCTGATGAATTGTGTGCTATTTTCTGAGAATTTCTCCACTGACACATCTTTTGAACAGAAAAGATTTGTTCCCCAAGTTCTTACTCATGAGCTTTCAATAGACTTCAGATGTGGAGAAGCATTGCCCTCCTCAAATACGATTTGCAACTGCATTTCATTCACTTTCTTCCCTCTTATGAAATTGAGATGGACATCTGAGCCAACTTAAAAAAAAAAGTAGATGTGAATTGCATTTATTCTAACAATATTAGATTGTCCTACAAACTTCTGCTTGATGCTGGAAGGCAAAATCACATGGCTTGGATATTTTTTCTTGTTAAGTACAGTGAAATTAAAACACACAGAGTAACACTGATGCTGAATAACGCAAATGTGCTCTATTTCACAGTGAGGTAGCTATCTGGAAGAGATTTTCAACTTTGGATTATGTTGGTGCTAATGGTTAAACCTGCATACCTTGTCTTTGATGTTCTGTCTGGGCTCATGTGAAGTAATGAGATTAAAAATAAAGTGTACACTTTTCTTTTGATCTGAGTATCCAAAAGGAAAAAAATATTAAAAAGCCAGTCTCCTGCTATAATTTAGCAAATACCACTGCTCTAACAAAACTGATATGGTGCTGGGGTTCAGTTCACAGATTTGACAGATAGTGTACACTAAAAGGTTTGCATAGCCATTGTCCTTTTTCCTGAAGCAGTGTCATTCCAGATAGTGCTGTATAAATGTGGCTTTATACCATCTACAAAAATCAAGGCAAGTTCAATTAATTTTAAGCAACCCCTCTCAAGTGATTTGCTTCTCTGGTAACTGATAACAAAGTAGATGATTTAGGACTATTGGTTAGTTAGCGAGAAAGTAACAACAAAAAGATGCTGGCATAAGAGCTTTACCTTTCAGAAAAAGCCTGTTTATTGCATATTTTCTAATGAGACTTTACTCATCTTCTACTTGGTTGAACATACGTGTATTCACACACATACATACTGACACACTTCAAAGACTCGACTCAGGATAGAAATGAACTACTCCAAACTGGTCATTTCAAAAATGAATGAATGAGATGTTCAGATATTTCCCATCAGAGAAATAAGAGGGGTAGGGGAGACAGATGCTTTTTCAGGTGACCTAAAAAGGCTTAGATTAGGGTGACTCTCTGTGCCTAGAAGTTCTAAACCCAAGTTAGCCATTGTGATATGTTTATGAAACTCTTTGGTGTCTTGAATAGATCTTTTAGTGGACAGGTGACTTTTTTTTTTTGCAAACTGTCAGGCCATGCAAGACTCACCAAAAGATGATAAGTTCAAGTTTTCTTTTCAGTACTTATGATCTTACGAGTTATGATGAATCCATGATACAAGACCAAAACTGAACTCTTCATGTTCTTTCTAAGACTAGCCTCTCTTCCTCTTTTTGTCTCTGCTTTTGCAATCATTGTTTGTTCGTATTTTGTTTTGTTTTGTTTTTCCTGTAAATGATGCTGCTATTTTCTGTTCATCCAGGTTCAAGCTCTCCCATTGGCTGATGGAGGAACATTTATGCTCCTGAGCATGTCCTCTGCCCTGAAGGCTTTACACAGTGTCATCTTATCTCACTTCTTTCTTACCCCTGTCCCTTCTTCAAGCTGGACTGACTTCTCTCCTCTGTACTTTGTCTAATACTGACTCCAGTGCCTGTATGCAGCCTAGCCCTTAGTTTCTTTTTTCTCTCCATCCAGCAGGCCTATCATGAAATGTCATTCATATACTGTTGAACGTTTCCCTGCAGCAAACATACCAACCACAAAGCATCTCCTCTAGCAACTCACAAGAGAGTCATTTGTGACTTCTCAACAAAAGCCACACTCCATAGCAGGTCGTATTATGGGGCTTTCGTGATTATCTTCCAGTCTCTTCTCTCCCAGCACTCTCGTCCCATCTCCCCATACACACACAAATCCTGCCCTGGGGAACCAAACTCCGAGACAGGTCCTTCTCTCCCTTGCCTCCACCTCCCCATATTCCCTCATCTGCCTGAAATGCATCCTCCCTTCCCTCCGGGGCTCACTCTCATTTATCCTGTAGAGCCCCTAAGAAGCCTCCTCTAAATGAATTCCATGCTCCAGCAAGCTCTGGACCCACTCCAATCCTAGCCCTTATTGCACAACACCAAAGTTCTCCTTTTCACCTCTTTTATTTACTTCACTAAATTGTGAACTCCTTGCAGTCACGGCCACATTTTGTTTATCACCGTATCCACAGAACAGTGCCAAATAGAAGACACTAATGAGATTTGCTGGATAAGAACAGATATGGTGCTTAGCGTCTGTCTTATATTGTGGTTCACTGTAACTATTTTCTACTGGGACGTAAGTGTCCTAACAGCATGGGTTATGATTTAAACAGCTTCATTCAGAAACTGTATTGTACACTATTTGTATATGGCAGATATACAGAATATTTTTCTCTTAAATTATTCATTCAGATGAGCAAGCATTAGTCTTCAAACTGTGCTCTCACAAAACTACAATTATTTCAGTACTGACGTTATTTCTTAAAATATTTTGGGAAATCTCCTCCACTAATAGTTTAGGAACTACTCAGGAAAACTGGCTTTATTACTTATTGTGACCTAAGATATTACTCAACTTAGTCATCACAGTTAGTCGCTTTTGAACTCTAACTTCTGGTTATGAGTTAAAATGCCTCAGCCCCCAAATTTAGTAATTTTGAGCATATTTATTATAATGGATTGTGAAATTCCCAAGGGCAGTGACAGTACCTGGCATAGTCAATGAATGAATGATTGAATGGAAGAAAAAAGTATGTGACCACCTCCAAAGACTGAAAACGTCCTCACATGTTTCCAATGATATCAACCTAATTGGAGTACATTTTGGAAGAGAAAAGTCATTTCAGTTTATTTCTTTTAGCAAAATGAAAAATAATGGTAAATCGGTCTCACTGTCTGAGAGTCATGCCCTGCATTTTCTGTGTTGGTTAAGGAGCTTTGAGCCACTGACAGGTGTGTCAGTATTTGGGGTTTGAGTTTTTCCCAACATCTGATAACTGAGTCCTTTCTTTGAAGTCTCCCTTGTCAGTCCCCCACCCTTGGGATTCTAGACTTTCACCTACTTAAGCTTCTTTCCTCATAGACTCTTATTTTGCTACATCCCATCTTTCTTTCTGTTTCTTTTCTTTCATTCCAGTTATTGGATTTTCTGACACCTGACTACAAGATCCTCTTATCTTTACGACCATGAACTTTTAGGGTCTTAGTGACATGTAAGCTCACTGGCATAGATGCTCTTAGTGTATACAGTAGATGAGAGGAGGGCAAACAAAAAAAAACAAAAAAAAATATTGTTTTCTTCTTTTAGAAAGTGGCATAAGTCTAGTGAAATAAATGAACAACATCAAGTGCAAATTAACTCACGCAGAAACAAGTGATAATGAAGTAGAACAATCATGAGGTCACAGTTTCTTTAAAACAAGAGTCATGAGGATTTGCTGTGTCCTGAGTGTGGTACAGTTATTATTGCTGCCAAATACATACGCATGCTCATTTGTACACACAAGCATGTAAAGTTGAAAGTGAATACGGGGCATTTTCTGCTTTGAACTTTAAGAAAAATTTAAAAGTATTCCAAAAGTCAACTTTTATTCCCTTTTTTTGTGGAATATTTAAAGAAAAAAAGAAGTCCATGGAAGCAAAGGGGATGTATTCTTGCGTATGCCTTTGCTATAGCTATTGAGAATACGTACCCCCTATTTTTATCACTCTTAATGGCATACATTTCTTAAGGCAGACCAGGTTCTCAGCAAGTCATCCATAGTTTTCCAGAAGCATATGAATAGCTTCAATGACATTACATCAAATGGTTTCCAAAGTACAAGCTTCTAAGACTCAGCCTCCTGGGTCAACTTAAAAAAAAAAAAAATGTCAATTGAAAGAAGTTTAAGAAAGCCAAGGCCAGTGCTGATCAGTGTATTGGAAATGGATGTTACAGCTCCTTTGCCTTTCTGGTCCCTGTAAACCTCCATTTGAAAATAAGGAGTGACCCAGGCAGAAGTTGGGACAAGTTTGTGGCTATATGGGATGATACCAAGGACATGGTAGCATTACTCCCCAGGTCTATAAGCAAATGGCTTCTTTGATTTGTGAATATTTCTCAGAAAATGCATTTGCATTTTCCATTATTGAACAAAATAAAGAACTTACCACAGAATACAGCTTGCCAAATATGTTTATTCAGAGGCAACCTAAGACTTGTTTTTACTCTTTTAGGGCGGGGTATCAGAATGATGATAGTAGAAGACTCCCTAGCCCAGAAGCCTAAAGACATGGTTCTAATCCCTTGACAGAGTCAAAGCTCACATAGTTGTATCTTTGAGTTAAATTTTCTTAGAGTAGTGTTCCCTAAAATGTGTTTTCATACATGTAGTTCCATGAAGTGCTCCTTTCTCTAGAAAAAGAAGGGGGATGAAGGGGGCAGCTCTGCACACTTTATCTCCCTGTAAGTAGTCACAAAGCACATTCGTATTCAAGTCTGAGAACCCCTGAAATAAATAAATCTGTCTAACTTTATTTAATCAAACCTTTATTTAATCTAATATTTCCAAAACTTAATATTTAACCACAGATAATGATGATGATGATGATGATGATGATTTTTTAACTCATAGAGCATTTACTAAAATCCTGAGGAACTAGTATTTTCTAGAACACACTTTGGAAAAAGGTGCTTTTTAGACCTTTGGCCCCCCACCTTAAAAATGAGGGAGTAAAATTAAATGATTTCTCTGGTTCCTCTCCAATCTCAATTCTGTGGTTCCATAAAAATTTTAATTGTGTAGTCACCAAAGTCAAAAGTTACATGAGTGCCAGGGAGAAGGATGGTTTTTCACACTAAGTAAGTAAAAACAAATATTCTTTTACATGTTGTGTTTATCACAAAAATGGTCTCTTTCCCTCCATCTTAGGCTCCTTCATACTCTTTTTAAAAATAAAACAAAATCTGGGGTGCCTGGGTGGCTCAGTCATTAAGCATCTGCCTTCAGCTCAGGGCATGATCCCAGCATTATGGGATCGAGCCCCACATCAGGCTCCTCTGCTGGGAGCTGGCTTCTTCCTCTCCCACTCCGCCTGCTGTGTTCCCTCTCTCGCTGGCTGTCTCTATCTCTGTCAAATAAATAAATAAAATCTCAAAAAAATAATAATAAAACAAAATCCACACACCATTCCTTATTTTTAATTTAATTTATATTTCATTCCTATTGAGGTTTAAAATCCATGTTAGGGGCGCTTGGGTGGCTCAGTTGTTAAGGGTCTGCCTTTGGCTCAGGGCGTGATCCCAGAGTCCTGGGGTCGAGCCCCACATCAGGCATCTCCAGCTGAGATCCTGCTTCTTCCTCTCCCACTCCCCCTGCCTGTGTTCCCTCTCTCGCTGGCTGTCTCTCTCTCTGTCAAATAAATAAATAAAATCTTAAAAAATAAAATAAAATAGAATCCATGTTAAATTTCCTATATAGTATCAGATTAAAACTGTTTGTGTGGTAAATCCACAGGAAAAAATAGGAATCATTTTTCAAGCCTTTATGAAAGTCTGTAGTTTTCAAGTCTCATTGCTGTTGTTGTCCCCCACACTGTAAGTTCCTCAGAGAGCATGAACAGTATTCTCTGAATTATTTTTGAATGTTCCATCACACACAATATTGGGTACTCTGCAGTTGCTTCTTACTTTCATAAAAGTACCCAGGAATGGCTAAATTGCTTAAAAGGAAACAGAACTTTATCTCATGTTTTTAAATGTTCTGTGGGTATAGAGAGAGTTACATTCTTGTTTCTAAACTATTGGAGAAGCAAAGCATTTGTAGAACTAATACCTACTTACAGATTGTCAGGCTTTCTGTCTCCCTGGGATGGGATATGTTGCTCGTCCTCTGTGTCACCATAACTGTGTCATAGCTATGTCACCATAACTATGGGGAATAACTCTTGGACTCTGAACTTACCCATGCACAAAATCTTTTAAGGACATTTTCCAAACTGTTTGCTTTCTAATTCTCTGTCTCCCTCTGCACTCCTCAATTTATATGTATTATCAAATGCTGTGAAATGTCTCGAAGTATAGAGGAGAAACTCCTATCACAGTATAACCGTTCTTGGTTATAGAGTTTATATGATGTTCACAACAATGAATGATTATGAATAAATGTTTTTTACTGGGGAAAGAAGCAGGTAAAGTTACGAAAATATATTTCTTGAGCACTTGCCATGTGTCAAGCATAGCCATTATAATTGAACTCACAAACGTGAAGGCATCATCTACATTCTCGTATTAAAGAAACTGAGGCTCAGAGAGACCATTTTTTTTTTTTTTTTACCAAGGTCACACAGTGGCAGAGTTGAGATTTGAGCCAAGTGCTTCTAATTTCAAGTCCATACTCTTTACGAAATGGAAGCAGTGGCATATTTTTCTTACAAAGTCGTCTAGCAATTGAAGCGTTGTGTTACAGAAAGGCTTTTAATGAGAACTGAACCATTGAGTTGTTCTAAGGAGATTTCTATATCCAATTTATCAAATTGCCAAAATTCCGGAATCCTTTTCTCTTTTTGCCCGAATGCATTACATATGTCTAAAAAGGTTTGATAATAAAGTAGAAAATTGTTTTCCTTAGTCATTGATGAGTGTTAGATTACATTCTGAGATGGCTGTCTGAAACATGTGTCTGTGGAATATCGTATGTAAAATTTCAGAAGGGTTGTTCTTCAACGTTTAAAACAGAAGGGAGAGGCCCTGGGCATTTGTTTGTTTGTTTTCTGTCCCTGCCCCCACAGCCCTGAGCATCTTCTTCGGGCTGGTGTGACACGTGTGCTGCCACCCCCAGCTCTCTCTGCTTTGGGTGCACACTGCCTCCTAGACCTGGAGACAAGTCAGCCTTTAGTGAAGGGTGAGGGGACACCCGCACACAGAAAGTGCCCGTGCCGCTCATGTTCCAGTCGGCCCGGAAGGGTAGACCATAAATATTTTCTACTCGATTTTTTGCAAGAACATGTTGGGATGAAATTGATATAAAATATATCCATTTTCGGGTGAACAGCTCATTGGCAGTTAGGCCATTCCCAAATGTGCCACCACCACTTCTGTCTAGTTCTGGAACATTTCCATCACCAAAGAAAAACCCCTTCGCCGGTTAAGCTCGCTCTCCCCCTACTTCCCTTGCCCCGGCCCTGGCAACCACCAGTCTGTGTTCCATCTCTATGGACTGATCTCTTCCTACAGGTGAAATCAAACCACATATGACTTTTGTGTCTGGCTACTTTCCGTTAGCATAATGTTTTCGGAGTTCATCCACCTGCCGTCGTGTATCAGTACTTCATTCCTTTTTATGGCTGAATAATATTTCATGGTATGTCTGTGCTACCATTCATTTATTCATTTATTTATTGATGAGCATTTGGGCTGTTTCTACTTCGAGGCTGTGTTTTGAACAATATACATAATTGTAATTACCCCCCAGAAAGCCTGTTGCAAAAGTGCTTCAAATGGGCAGCTTACAGTTGCAGAGGGAGCATCATAACCGAATCTGAGGTTAACTTGCCATCAAGGTGCTTTTTGATGCCGGACTTCCTGAAATGTGTTGTTATGCTACTTTGGTACATGACATACAGTGTATGTGGGTTATACGTACTATGCCAAAATCTAGCTTTTAGATGAAATATATAGTTATTTATGATGTTTTTGTTTGTGTTCAGGACTGAATTTAAGAGAATTATACAATGCCTATTTGGATAGCTTAGGTTAGAGACACAAAAAAATAAGTTCTCCCAAAAGCTCTAGTAACCAAAAGCGTTAAGTGTACTCTTTTGTCAATTAATAAAGAAAAGCTATTGGAAACATTAAATTATCTGGCATGTCTACATATATAATAATTATGCAGCCAAGGCTTTTCCTTTTGAAACAATTTATACATTACATAAACCTAAGTTTCTCATCCAAGTATCATTTCAGGAGAGGCAAGTTTAAATAATGGAGGCAATGGGGAAACATAATATTACGATAATGTTCTTTGGTGCGGTTTGGAGGGTTTTAGGAAACATTTGGAACTATTTTTCTCATAAAGTCACTTAACTATTGAAGTGTTATGATAGCATTTCCCTCTGCGTTGTATACAATACAAAAGGAGTCCAGTTAAAGGAGACAGCAATTCTAAATATTCTGATTAGAGGGATTTCCACTAACCAGGAAATTACATGCTCTGGTATCCTGGTATTAGTTTAATACAAAGATGCAGCAAAATAAAGAAGGGCCAGGTGATTTAGGGAGTCCCCTTTGCTTTCAAATGCCCATTTCTTTGCAGCTTCATTTAGCAAACCTACATTAAACTTTCTGGAATGGATGGAAAAGGATCTGAATTTTCAGAGTAAATATTCTCTAATTAAATTGATCTGATATTTTATTTTTTTTGAGGAATATTTCTAACCAGATTATAAGCTGATACTTCTCTCAAAACTGTTGTGATGAAGAAAATGTTTAAACTTTTCTTACACCATTATTATTGGTCTCTTTGAAACTTGACAGATACGTGCCTCAAAGGTTCTAAACATCTGTCAAATGTTAACTTAAATTAAGTTCCCTTGTGAATTGATAACCATTATGTTCTTTGCATTTGACATATAGATACTCACTGGTGATTGTTTCTTATTATAAAATAACTATAGCCTTTTTATAAATTTAAATTGTAACAGTGATTAAAATGTAATGCTCTTTTAAGGTATATAATCTGTTGAATAAGGAAATGAAAGTTATTTCATGTGTGCTTTCAAGAAGCACAGAATATTTTTGTTATAGTGAAGCTTAAAAACCGTTTCTATTGAGGGTTGTAGTGCTATCTGTTATTACAGATGACTAGAGGCTATGGCTCAGCTATACATCAGAATGAATAAATTTCCTTGTCAGTGAACGTTGGGAAAGTACTTGAGAGACCAGCCTCAAGAAAAGGGAATTTGTTTCGGGCTGTCACTGAAGTGGTCATTTCCAACCCCCTCCCCTTCAAACAAAAATGAAACAGAACAAAACAAAACAGAGGCTCAGGCACCAGGTAATTTAAAGGACAAAGAGGAACCCGGAGAACAACACTGAGTTTAAGTGAACTCCACTTAAAAATGAAGCGTGGTACTTTTGGTAGGGTGGAATGAGGATCCTCAGCAAGCGCAGTTAAACTAATAGGAAACGTTTCCATTTTCAAGTAGAATTTCCTGAGGAAATGGACTGGAGATGGGATCCAAGACCGAGTGTGGCATCCAGCAACCAGCATCTCTCATTGTCTTGCAACCTTAACTAAAAAAGGATGGCCTAAGACACAGACCACTAACTAGTCTCTGAACAGCAACTGAAAACTGTTAACTGTTTCAGTGCCAGCGGCCACACTACAGGAGTGAGCAGGGTAGAATCATCCCTGGAGCTTAGAGGCTCGCACACGAGGCCGTCAAACCATAACACAGTGGGAGGGGGCTGGGCAGTGGTGTGTGTGCATGTAGATAAAACTCCTAGCCTTGCTGGGGCACGGTCATCTAAAGCCTGGAAGCTGGACTTGCATTGCTATGTCCAGGCCTCTGTTCTAACTTAGCGAGAGATTAAAAACATAATCCTAGAATCTTTCATTGGCGGCTGTCTTAATGGTCCTTTATCCAAGGGGACAGCTCGCATTGTTCATGCAGTTTACCTTAGAAAGATCCAAAATGAGATTTCCTCAGTATATCCACTCTCCCCAATGCTACCCTCTTGAACAGAGAACACGCAGCAGAAGACACTCCCTGACTAAGAACCCCAGGGATCTGAGGACCTACTCTTCCCAGCTTTGTTCTGCATGCACGTGTCTGCACTCAGCCCCCACTGCCCACACCGTTGTTGCCACAGGATAACACCTATCTGTTCGCAGATTTGTGAAATATTTCTCCAACCTAACCATATACCAAATTCTATTTACTCTCCATATTTTTCCTCTGTTGCTAAGAGTTTCATGATGCTAAGTGGCCGCTCTCTTTCATGTTCCTGATCATTTCCACATCCCCTACTCACCCCTCCATCTCTAATTGTCTGATTTAAGTCCAGAAAAGTAGTTTCCCTACTTGCTTCATCTGCCTTTTTAGAGCTTAAACTCTTAGCAGAGTGAGTCAAGAATTTATCCAATGTTGTGTTTTTGCCAAGCAAGCCTTCCAGATGGTGTCCTCATGGTTGAAGGCCCCCACCACGGCTTTATGTTACTTCTGTGCCTGTTTTGTAGTTTCTGTTACCAAACCATGTCCTCTACCTGGCCTGGTAGTCTGGAGTGCACTTCCAAGAAGAAATATGTATATAGATAAATATCACCACCATTTTTACTCTTTTCTCCAAAGTGCCTTCACCCTTGGGTTTATAACCTACAAGACAGATATTACAATCTTTGTAATGTACATGGCTCTCCACTTGGAGCAAATCTTTTTCTTTTGGATGAATTTTTTCCTTTCGGCCAGGGTTTATTCTTAATAATAGCGCTAATATTAAAAACCTAGTGTTTATTCAGTGGTTACTGTGTGCCACATTCTGTACTGGGTTATTAATATCTATGACTTTATTTGATACAAAATATACTAACAGTAATTCTTATAATGTAGATATCATCCTCTCCATTTTACCTATGAGGACACCGAGGCTTGGGGAAGTAAAGTCACTTGCTTGCCCAAGGACACACCGTCATAAGTGATAAGCCCAGGATTTGAACCCAGAATCCTAATATTTCCACACTTGCATTCTTTCTTCTTTTTTGTTTTTTCTTAAGAGCAATGGTATGACTATTTATTGTGCCTCAGAGGCCAGGGGAGGGAGAAACCTCAACAGGCTGAAGGCAGAGGAAATTCTGGAGTCCTGTGTAAAAGATATGATGGTCTCTGCTGGACCCATTGCAGAATGAGAGGAGATTCTCAATAGATCGTTCCTTTTGTTCCTCCCCTGGGCTTGAGCTTCTCAAAGCTCTTCAGGATGAAGTCAAATAACACAGCATTGCAGATCTCCAGGACCATCCACCGGATGTCCTGCACTCTGCCTTGTCCAGAGCTTGTGCACCAGCTGCCAGGAGTCACCCACATGGGGCTGCTTGGCTGCCTTAGAGAAATACTTAGAGGTTTGAGTGTGGAAGCCTTCCAGCTTGGTGTGAAGGTTGTCATTAGTTCGAATACCTTCTCCTGGACAGCCACTCCAAGATTGTTCCCATCCTTGATCTTAGGTATCTGCAGCTGCAACCAGGTGGTGACCAGGTTGAGCTGCTCGGTGACATTCTAGATCTCAGGCTTTAGACACTGAAGGAGGACCGCGGTCTTCTCATTGCGGTTCACTAGGCCACAGGGAGGACCTTTGTCTTCATCTTCCCCTTTCTCCTTTTCATCTTTGTTTTCTTTATTCTGCTGTTTTTTCCACTCCTCCTTCTCTTTCTCCTAGACTTGATGAGGCATTGGGATGTCCAGCTGGGCCTTCAGATCGCTCAGGTTGGCTTCATTGAGAGCTGGCTCCTTTAAAAATGCATCCAACTCAGGGTCACCTGGGTGGCTCAGCCAGTTAAGTGTCTGGTTCTTGATTTTGGCCCAGGTCATGATCTCAGGGTAGTGAGATCCAACCCCATGTCAGGCTCCATATGGAGCTTGAGATTCTCTCTCTCTTCCTCTCCTTCTGCCCCTCCCCTTCATCCTCCCCCTGCCCTTCTCTCTCTCTCTCTCTCTCTCTCTCTCTCTCTCTCTCTCAAAAAAAAAAAAATTGCATCCAACTCAGAAATCTTCTTGGGGAAGTAGCTCCCCAGCAGGTTCTCTGTCTTGGTACACAGGTCTTCACGAACACATCCACCTTGGCTTAGGCTTCAAGCTGGACCCTGACTGTGGCCATGGCCAGGGTGGGGAGCCTTGCATCCCATGAGAAGTGGAATGGGCACAGAGATGGGAAAGCAAAAGCATTGCTCACCACCTGCATGGCCTTCCTGGGTAGCAGGGAGTCAACGCTTACATTCTTAGTGTCTGCCTCCCTTCAAAGCCCTGTTCCCTTGCGGTATTTTAGAAGTGAATCATACCTTTAAGAGCATACCTTCTTGCATAAAAATTCCGAGTTAAATCAATCTTGTTGAACCTTGTGTGTTGGTATACAGACCTCTTAGACTCAAAATTTTCATCCTCATTGGTGTCCCTTTGTTTTCCCTGGAATTTTCTGGGCATTTTTACCACTTGCTCTTTTGTTTTATTCCCCATGGTTTCAGGTTTTATGATTGTGTCTGAGGATTTCTCCTCTCCCCCTTCCAAAATTGAGCTTAGAGGCTTCTTGATGATATTGGCAAATTAAAGATATTCTTTCCTAGCTTCATGAAAAACACTTTTCTAATGTATTCTTTCCTTTGTTGGAGTTTATAAAACCAACTCTTAGCACTGTCCATGTAGCCACGTGTTTGCTCCTTATATCCTAATTTTGCTTCTACAGTTATAACCCTCCTTTTAAAAAAGAGATAAACACCACTCATCGGTACCTGCCCCCCACCCCTGCAACTACACCCTCCTCCCCAGGTCCTTGAATCCTCTTCCTAGATGGCAATGACAGTAGTTCTCCATTCTGGAGGCATGTAAGAATCACCTGGTATAAACAAATACCAGTGCCCAGGGGCTATCCCAGATCAACTGAATCAGAGTTGTTGGGTGGGTCCTGGACATCATTAGTATTTTTTAAAACTCCCCAAGTGCTTTAAAACTTCCGATTTGCATCCTCATTAAGACTCACAGCATTATGAACTTTGTCTGGCAGTGCATTCTTTCCCACTGGAATGAACAGAAGTGGGTACATTTTATGAATCTTGGCAGGCTCCATCTCCTACTAAGATTCATGCTGTAGGAAGACAACATGCCTCTTACTTAGCTTGGCTACAGCTTTGTTCACAGGCATGAACAAGTTCCATGAGGATTCTCTTCTGCCTGCAATTAGTAACAGCACTGTGCCTACCTCCTAAGGTCTGAGAATACTCCTAGAGCTTTGTGGTGTATCTGCAATCACCCTCCATGGAGAGCCTAGCACCATTGGTGTACTTCCAAGTGCACACTTTTCTTCCTGTCTCTCTTGGCATGTATTCTTTTGCTGACTCTTCTCTTGTCATTTTTTTCCTCTCCTTTCTTAACATCTTTTTCTTTCAGATTCCCTTCTAAGATCTTTTTATACTTCTGTTATCATCTAGATCAGAGAGATGTACTAAAGTCTTCTTCTTCTCTAGCAGGAAACAAATGAGCATTTAGGGTAGACTCAACCAAGGCAGGAACGCAAACAAAAATATTGTCTGTAAGGTGTGACTCCTACCTTCTAGAGCTTACTTTTAGTTCAGAAGGGAGAATGAAGTTATATAAAAGCAGCGGAGCATATGAAGTCATCAACATTCTGGAGTCTCAGTGAAAGCATCGTGGGTAAGGTAGATCTTGAACTGAACCTTTCAAAATAAGAGTAGAGCAGGCATCTCATTTTGATTGAACAACATCAGTGAAGGTGTGGTGGAATTCAATATGGATTATATGAAGGAGACTTTGTCCCAAGGAGAGTGTGATATCTGGAGAAGAAGATTAGATGGGGTGGGGTTGAATTGGGAGAGAAAGGTAGTTAGCCAGTTGGTAAGATTGATGATTCCACCCCACCTTCCTATTCACAACAATTGCTAGACTCAAAATGTGGAGGTCAAGCACCACATCTTCAGTGTGCTCCCATGCTTAGCATAGTGACTAACAGAGAGCAGTCATATAAAATATATTTAGGAATGAAGAAATTCTCCACCCTAGAAGGGTTTTATAAATCCCTTTAGAAGTTAGATGAACTTAATGGACTCTAGTCTTTAGAAAAATGCAAGTATATACCACACACACACAGACACACACACACAACCTTCCATGTAATTACAAGGGGTTCAAGGACTCCCTGAAGACTGTTCAGGGTCTCCAGGTTAATAATTGGTGATTTGGAGATGTGTGACACATGATTTATGTCTTGAATATTATTCAGACTCTCTCCTGTGATTTAAACTTAAAAAAAAAAAAAACTGTTCTATGAAGTTTTTCTAGCATACCAAAGTTCTTGAGAAAAAGGCATCATGGGTAGATTTTATTGTTGTGAAAGATAATATCTATTTCCAAGAACATAGTGCAAAGTCTACTGTAGACAGCTTTTTCAACTAATTCATTCCCATAATTCTAACTGGTTTTGAAAAACTAACGAATGCATTGCTATTTTTACAGAGAACATTCTTCAATAAAATCATAATGTTATCCCACAATAACACTGAGTTGCTTTTGCAGTTTACCTCTGTGATCATATGCAGTTAAGGAACAATGAAAAGAATCAAAACAAATTGTGCCAAAAAAGACAATGTTTCTAACAACTTTCTTTTACTTTCTATGACCTATGGCAAGAATACCCTTTAGTTAAACATGGGTGGTAACACGATAGGCATCTAATGTCTGACCACCTGTTGAAAACTATTCAGCATTTGAGTACAAGCTATTACTAGATAGTGTTTTGACTAAGAAGTTGAAGAGGAGAAAATATTCTTAAGAATGGAGATTTTGATATTGCTGTCTAGGTATGAGATTCTTTCCTGTTCATGACCTTCCTCTCTCTGAGCTTTGCTACCATGTTTTTTATTGGCCCATCCTCAAATCTCTGCGCTTCACATCCAGCTTGAAACAGATTTCTCCAACAGCTTTTTTCCTATATATTCATGGTTTTCTTTGAGTGCCTTATACTATATAATCAAAAATATGAAAAGAAGAGAAGATACGACAAGGGATGGCGGGTTGTTGTTATCATCATGTTTTCCATCCTCACTACTCTGGTATCTGGGAAGTTTTTAGACCAGTAATACCACTGATAGCCACCAGTGCAAGGTGATGGATTCAATGGTAGCTATTTAGAGCAAAAATAAGAATAAATATTAAAAATTTTCTGAATTCATCAACTAGTTCTGGAACTTTTCTAGGAGACTCTGTCCAATTATGGCACCAGCTTATCTAGTCTAAGCAAGTATGTTTTCTTTCTAAAGTGGCTTTGGTATGAAATGGATTTACTGATGTATATCGTCTCTGCTCTGCATCAGTCATATATACTGTTTCAACTAATTCTTAAAATAACTCTAAGAAGTTGTTCCCATTTAATAAGTGAGAAATCAATGTCTCAACTAGGTTAACTTGTTGGCCCAGGGCTACTTACCTGTTAGGTGATAATAAATTTGGGTCCAAGGCAATTTGCTTCTAAAGGTGCCTTGCAACACTCCCCCTTCTAATGAAGATTTTTACTCACATACCCTACCTTCCTTCCCATTCCTGTTTCTAGGACATATGTGACACTTCAGTGAGAGCAAAATTTAATTGGCATTGTTATCAACCTCTCTGGAGTTGTGAACAAAATACAAATAAAACAAGATGGAAGGTTTTGCACGTAAATGTCTTTGCCATAAACACCAGTAGCTTCTTTAATCCTAGCAGACAGAAGTGATCAAGTGTATCTGTTTCAAAGAGTGCATCCATATTGTTTTCCGGTAGAAGAGTAACATATATTTGTTAGAAGATGACCTAAACTGATCAATTCTTTAATAAACCAGGGAAGTTGGATTGTTTTGCTAATCTGTGAATGAATGGTCTTGTCAACATGATCCCAGGAGACTGGGAGTGACCTTGTGTTCTCTGTGGATGTGGCTTTGCATCAAGGAGTGTGAGGCCAATGGGAAGCAGCCTCATTTGACCTTTGAGAGCTTCATGTGACTGTACGTCTAAAATCTCCAATGGCAGAAATATTTTTCCCCATATAATGTGTAGATTGGGAGTTTGATATTTATTAAATCTTGTGAAAATAAAACTTGAATTTAAAAATAAGTACATGCTTATTATAACTGTTTAGGTTCACTTTCTCTAGCAATCACCTTCCTTTCTGTAAAACTGAAACTTTATTAAGCAACTGCTAGTGCCAAGCACTATGCTGAACAGTTTCCTGTAAATTATTATATTTTACCCTCTCCATGGTCCTATGGCCTTTTTAAAAAGGATCATGCCAATAATCAGCGAAGAGCAGTGTGGTTTTTGTTAAAATGACAGTGATTTCTTCCTATCAAGATAGGTTTTAAAATGTTACACTTACGACTTTTGTCATCTTTCCTTCCAAGAAAAGATAAATGTTATTTATGAGAAGCTCAGTTTAATAATATCAGATAAGCAGAATTCTGGTTTTTTTAAATGTTAATTCTGACCAGAGAGCTTTGGATACTGAAGGCCCTTTCTCTAAGAAAGTTCAACACAAGAGCAGGTCCAAAGAGTGTTTCGTGCATCTTAAAATTTAAATTTACATTTAGCCAATCAGAACTCAAAGCTAGTATCAGTGTTGATCATACAAAGGGAGATGTTTCTAATTAACTAACTTTAAAGCCCTATCTTAATCACTTAGAGCATTCTTGTGCACATCTGCGCTGCAGGAGTAACTGGATTACCTCCATGGTGTATGTGTGTCGGGGTGTGCGTGTGTGTTTAAAGCAATGCTATAACTCTATCCAAATGCGATTCAGCATTGCTTTAAAGTTTAGAAGCAAATGTGTACTTAGTAACATAGTTTAAAAATTGAAACCCCCCTCCACCTTATATGTTCTTCTCTTGTAAATTGGGCTTGTTTGTGGAGGGCAGCCATTTCAAAAACTGTGACACATACATCCCAGAACTTCTTCCCTCTTACTTCCATCGAACCTAAATGAGCACCAGAGCCAGGGCCTCTCATGTGGTTTTGCTTCATCTGACAATGACATCAGTATCTTTCCACTTGCCTTATTTTCATAAAATGATGCCCAGAATGAGTGGCGATGCCAGTAAAGGAAACTGAGTCCTAGGAGTGATTTTTCATTAGAGTAAATGAAGTGATACGATAAACAAGTCAAACCTGATGTGACAACATGGCACAAAGCTGTGATACGAAATGTTTGATTCTCTTCCTGTGAATGTTTTCTAAAGCTTTTATTATGCCTTTCGCATGTCTCGTGTGTATATATACTGATCAGTGGAAACATAATTCGTGTGCAGATATTTATTTCTATCAATGAATGACCAGATGGTTCTTGCCTATGTTGGAAGAGAATCGTTTTCCCTATTCAGTAACTCAGGGACATTCTTTGTAACAAAATAAATAGGATGACCAACTCTAGCCCAAGTGAGAAACATGCGGCTGCCTTTCTCTACTTTGTAAAGTTGGCAGAGGCTCACACATGCCTTTATTCTTATTTTTTTAATTGAAATAGTTTGTGTATTTTCCCCACCGAAGTAACACATGCTCATTGTGGAAAACTATGGCAATACAGACAAAAATAAAGAGGAAGAATGCTTATAACTTGATTTTTACTACCCATAACTAGCCACTTGAAGATTTAATGATGGTGATGAAGGTATAAAACTGATGTTTATTTGAGTGCATACTCTTTGCTGAACACTGTACTAAGTGCTGTACACAAATTAGTTTATTTAATTCTCCCCACAACCCACTGGTGTAGGTAATGGTATTGACCCCCCCCCCTTCGGAGCTGAGAACACTGAAGCTCGGAGATGTGAAATGGATCGCCTGAATCACACAACTTCCAGGTCCCAATAGTAGCAGACTTCATGGAACCTGGGATTGCCTGCCAGCCAGCCCCATTGATTGCTAAGAGTTAACTGATGAACTCTTCATCTGCTGTATACATTTCAATTTTTTTTCACTTTTGCATGTTACCCTTCAGTTGTTATTTATGAAGCTTTCGATATGTTAAAACATTTTATTTTTACACAGACCAACCTGTTCTTTACTTTTGCGGTTTCTACCTTAGTGTCATGTTTTAAAAGGCCTTTCCTATTCCTAGATCATAACACAGGAGGGAGAAAAAAAAAAAGAAATGCTAACAGTACCAGAAGAAAGTAATCACAAGCCAGAAAGCCAAGGTGTCTGCCAAAGCTGTCACCAACAGGAAGAGAAAGGAGGTCTGAGATGTGTCTGAAGGCAGTGGCAAAAGGGGAAAATAAACCTAGTCCCTTACTATATCCATCGAGTGCAGTCTGTTCAAAAAACCAGTTACATGCACCTCCTTTCTTGCCTCCTGTCTTCCCCTTCAAGTTCCTGCAGCAGGCTGTGGACTAAGAGGAAGGACTGGAGGAAAAGAGAGGAGGGCTTGTTACATAGCTGGTGGTGTTGGAGGGCCTCTCTCATGGATGTCAGATGCCTTCTGTCAGCAATAGGCAATTGCCAGCTCTTTTGTGTGAAAGTATGTTCTTTCGAGACATTCCCAGGAAGACCTCGCACACAGAGGTATTCCCTAGCGTGGATGAAACCCTCTCTGGGTGACCTCTTACCACTTCCTTCTCTCAGATCCTGACACAGCGTATGTCCCTTGCCCTGAAGTCAACCTTCTTGAGTGTAGTCATTTCACTATGGTGCATGCATAACTCCACTACACTAGGAACGTGGGTGGGGATGGGAGGGAATCAAGTATCCTTTCCCTTTCAACTGGTAAAAATGGAGCTTCTTCCTTTCTTTATCTGCCCTTTCTCCTTGCCCTGCCAGTGGACAACTTCAGTCAGCCTCCTGCCTTCAGAATCCTGAAGTCAGGGCTATCATCAAGATCTATGCCCTGTATTTTAGGAGGGCATGCAGTAGGTTCTCCCAAGAACACTCCTGAGTTCTGCTCTAGGAGCAGGAGGAGGAGGCAAGATTTCGAGTCTCAGCAGCTTGGAAGTCATCCAGTTTGAGGAAAGAGATGCCAGCCTCCCTTTCTGGCAAGCATCCCAAATCTCTACAAGAGGTTCTCCTGGAGCCCATCTACACCAGTGAATTTCCTCCTCATACTTAGGCTATTAGAGAATGATGAGTAAGAGTCATGGGGCCAATATTTCTACCTTCAGCAAGTCCTGCAGAAGTATGTCTCACACTTCCTTTGGGAAATTGTGGGTCAATCCTCAGGGTGAGGACCTCAGCTGAAATGCCGAGGCAATAGGAAAAGTCCCATTTTAACACCGTATGATGTAGAGTTATTTTGTGTTGTGAACATATCATGTGATAAAAAAGTTTCTAATTTTTTTTCCAAAATGGATCTTTATCATAGATACTTTCTCATTAGTTTATTACTTTTTTAATAGTGACCCAAGCCATGAATAAATTGATATTCATTTCTTCTAGAGGTATAACTCCATTATGATAATATGAAAAAAAAATTGTATCAGAGGAGTGCTCTGTATTGCAAAGCCATTTCTTTGTCACAGTGTGTAGTCCTTCGAAGCAGTATTTTGTTGATCTTGGTGACAACAAATTCAATATATCTAATAATACTGCATAGCAGGTCTTCATTCTCTTTCCTGTTGATGTGACAGTCACTCTTTAATGAAACCTTATTTTGTATACTATTTGCATTGTAGATCAGGAATGAAGAGCTGAGTTTGCTTAAGCAATAGCTGATCTGTTTATACTTTTTATATTCTTCCATCAAGAAATAATTACCCTTCAACCAACCTTACCTCTTTCTGCTTCACATATGCAAACCACCTAAATAAAACATACTCAAACACCCAAACCACACATCAGTATACAAAAACAGTCAGGACCCAGAAAAGCATAAAATTGTGTATGCATAACCCTTGCCACTTCCTTGTACCAAGGCAGTCATTCATTCAGCAAGTACGTATCGAACATCTACTGTGGGCCATAAACCTGTGAGCCAGTAGAGTTGATTTTGCTCATTTATTTGCTACAGGGAGTAAAGAATAAGATTTGTTTTAACTCCAGTTCTATAAAATCAAAATGTTATTTCTGGCAAAGATAATATCATAGTAAGACTTTAGTATCTCTTGGTTTGTTGTCTATAATTCTCTGCTGGAACACATCTACTACACATGGATTGGTTTTAAATGGCCTTCAGCAGATTGCTGCAGGACCATCTGGCCATTTGCTATCTGTACTCGTAAGCTTACATTCAGTTCTAGAATAATCGCTTTTGACACCCTGAGAACTTGGTTATGCCATGGCACATATTATTTAAATGTTAAATGTGTATAGATTAGGACACACAGTGACAGTTCAGGTGGCATATGCAATACTTGAACATAGCCCATCCTAGTAAGATGCAGACCCTCAGTACAGCTACATTATGGAATAAGTACATTTTTAAGGTGACAAGAATTTTTTTTTGTTTTATATGAGAACTCCATCAAATACTTTTCCCAAGACATTTATTAACATTCATGGTTCAAAGTGTACACTTGCACCCAATTTAGTATTAAAAGAGGTATTTGCACACCTCGGTGTTTATGACCCATAAAAATATAAACTGTGAATGTATATAATTCTCTACTGAAAACATTTTCCTATATTCATGAACCCACTATTCAAGGAAAGGCTACTTCAAGGTGCAAAGTAAAAAGCTTTCCTGCTTTTTAATAATGTTGAACCTCAAAATAATGTTCAGTATGTCCTGAAGGATGACCATGGATGGTTGCGATCTTTAAACAACCAACATTGCTATCTTTTTAGAAAGCTTGGAAGAGGAAGGGGTACCTGGGTGGCTCAGTTGATTTTGGCTCAGGTCATAATCTCAGGGTTTGAGATTGAGCCCCATGTGGGGCTCTTCACTGGGCCTGGAGTCTGCTTAAGATTCTCTCCCTCTCTCTTCCTCTGCCCCTCCAGCTCCTTCTTAAAAAAAAAAAAAAAAAAAAAAAAACCTTGGAAGAGGGAAATTCAATCATATGTTAAAATGTCTGGTTTTTCTTATAACAGCAGAGATTTCAGTTTGAGTGGGCACTTCATAAATACCTGCTGATTGCCTTATAGTTTAAATAAATGTCTTAGAATTTAGAAAACTGATGGGTTTTTAAGGAAGGATAAAACTTAGGTACAAATCTCTCTCTATTGCCTCACTTTGGTTAATCTATAGCTCTTTCCAGGCGTAGTGATCAATACCTATCTGTCATCCTCACCTCTCCTCAAAACCTCTTCTGATGTTTCCTGTCCAATATCTATTACAGTTTAGCAGGTCAGGAACTGGCTCTAACAATTTACTGTGGGCTTAGTCCCTTAAGAACTTCAAATACTGAAACTTCTGGATAGAAAAGAAAAAGCAAGTTTTTAAAACAATTAGTAGCATAAAAATAAATTTATAACATGAGAAATAAAAGATACTATAAAAATTAATGCATATTTTTTAAAGGGCTAAGTAGAATTTTAATATATTCATTAAAATGAACTCAGTGGAGACATTAAGTATTAGACATGTGTGAAGGGAGAATTAGTGACCTAGAAGCTAGATCTTAAGAAATAAAAGGATAAGAATCCAACACATGTCTAATAGGACTTCAGAAGGAAAAATCAGAGAAAATGTTAGAGGCAATATTCAAAGAGATTTGGGCAAGAAATTTCCAGAGATTATTAAAATCATGAATTCTCAAGGTAATACATATATTTAGTTTTAAAAGCCAGGGAATACAAAAAAATCTATAATACGAAGCAAAATCCTTTTCCACAATCCTTCCCACCCCTAAATTCTCCCACCTTCAGAGGCTACCACTGACAAAATGTTTATGTTTTTCTTGTCTTGCTGTTTCTTGATTTTTAAAATAGATATTATCTATTTACTTCCTACGAGTAGAAATGATTTGGTTAGCTCTTTTACAATCTGAGTATGCATGTGTGCGCGCACACACACACACACACACACACACACACACACACACACACACTTTCCCTCACCCTATCCTTCCAATATGGCTATATCTCAGCTTTTGGTTAATTAAATATTCTGTGTCTATAGCCTTATTGCTATGTAAAAAATGTTCCCTGCTGAGCATCATTGTATTCTGTGATTAGGTTTTCTTCCTTGAACAACTCTTCACTTTTTCCTGAAGCTAATTATTGCATTGGCTTTACCTGCCTGGTGTCTGTCACCATCCCAAACTCATTCCCAAGCTCTGTTGCTGTTACTGACTCATAATCTTGATATGGCCAGTCACATCAGAAAACCTATCATTTCCATGTTTTTCCTTGGATACCTCCATCCTGGAGGCCTCCATTCTCTGGTTCCTCTTCCTTCTAGTTGTTTTGTGTTATCTACAAGTTATGTCCACAGGAGCTAAAATTTCTTAAGAACTCGGGTGTCTCAAAAAGCCTTTATCCTAGTATCTCACATTTGATTGATATTTGACTGAGTTTTGAGCTCTCATTGAAAATCATTTACCTCTTAAGTTTGAAGTAATGTTCTATTGTTTTCTACTTTTTGAACTTCCTGTTGAGAAGTCTGATTCCTGTCTATTTCCAGTCGCTTGCATGTGACTTTCCCTACGTGAGATTTTCCTTTTCACCCCTGGTATTATGAAATTCCAAAATTCTGCTTGGATTGGATTTTTGTTCCTCTCTTATTCTGGTCACTCATTCCCTTCAGCACAAATAATTTTCTTATGTTGTTTCTTTGATTTTCTCCCCCATGATTTCCTCGTCTTCACTTTCTTCAACTCCTACTCATCAGTATTGAAATTTGGATGCACCTCATTTTGTTATCGCTTCTCTTACTTTATTCTTTATTTTTGGTGTCCTACTTTCTATAAAATTTTTTCAACTTTATTGTCCAATTCTTCTAATGATTCTTTTTCAGTTAAAATATTTCTGTTCACAAGCACTCTTCTTTGTTCTTGAATGTCCTTTGTTATTGCATTCAATTTTTCTCACCATGAATGCAAAAATCTTATTTTATCACTGTGGATATTATAGGAATTTTTTTTTAAGCTTTCTTCTACTCTTCCTTCTGTCTCAGTTTCTTTCAGCTTCCTTTTCTGTACTTGTTTGCTTTGTCTTATTTCATTTGAATAGTTTTCCTCAAATGTCTGATGGTCCCTGGCTCTCCATTCATATTTGAGAGTGAGACCCTGAAAGGTAATTTAATGTTTCAGAGACAGGGCTCATGGCCTTGTGACACTTTTCATAGAATGAGGAAACAGGGATTCACTCATTTTGTTTTGGTATCCCCACATGTCATTGGCGACAGGTCAGTCCAGTGAGTTTCCAGAGAAAGGCTCCTCTGGTAGCCTGGATAGGGAATCTATTGCTGTCTGAGAGCCAGATGGTTTGGGAAGGGCGCTAGAGAGGCATCACCAATAAATGGACGCTCTTTCACTTAATCTCCCTCACCCTTGCCTTCAGCCTTACCTGGTGTCTGGGGTTCAGCCCTTCTGGTGAGGAAGCCTCCTTTCTGCTGTTGAGGTGAGGAGTGGACGGTGGGGGGAGAGGCTGGATGGGAGGTAGACCCTGGCTGCCCTGAGCTCCAGGAAGTGATCAGAGGGGTTTGTGCTCACTTCGTATGGAATTGCTACCAGTTCTGTTTTCAATTCTGCTCTGCATCTGCACCTCCAGAGGTACCTGGTATGTCTGATACCTGAGCCTTTGGAGTTTGTCTGGAACAAATAAGCTGCTGCTTTGGCTAGCAGCACACGCACAGGCAAAATCATCTGCACGCATAGACGTGTTCTGCCGCCTCCTCTGTGCTCAAACACCACTCATCTGTCTGCTTTCCATCTTCTGAAATTTAGTTGACATTTCTTTCCTATTGTCATCTTTCTCAATTTTCCTCTTCGTCCTTGAAAGTCTATCCCTAGTTTTAAAAAATTCCCATACCATTATTTTACTGGAGATTCAAAAGGCAAGAGGGATTTAAAATTGGTATTTGCTCTGCTCTGCTATCCCCAGTCCATTCTTCACACTGCTGCAGAGTGTTTATTCAGCCCCAATCTGCCTGTAAACTTTTCAAATGGCCACAAACAGCTTCCCTTGGATTATTAAGGGCAGAAAAGCTTTCCCCTCGTTATACCTTGGGCCTCATTTTTGTCCCTCCCCTCCCCCACCTTCACTCCTGTTCACCCCCAGTTGACACTCTGACCATATTTTTTGTTTTTTATGCCTGGACATGTTTTCCCTGCAGGCCCTTTGCACATGCTATTACTCTTAGCACAGCCCACCTCTCACTACCACAACTGGCTAACTTCCAAACACCACTGCAGCCTCGGCTGAAAGATCTAGACAGCCTTCTTGTTGCTAACCCCACCTAGATTTTGTTGCTAACCCCACCTAGAGAAGATCTGGTTAAAGATCTTCTCTAGACTGCCTTCCTTGTTGCTAATCCCACCTCCAGGGCTGGGTTTCCATCATCCTAACACCTATTTTTCTGATCAGAGCACCTAGCACATTGTGTGGTCCATGAGTCCAACGTGGCTATTCGCTCGGCATATACTAGGCACTCCAATGTTTGTTTAATGGTGATTGAATGGCTTTTTTTCTCTGAACCTTTTTCACTCAGTATTTTCACTGAGTGTTTTAGGTTTTTCTTTGCTTTCAAGCCATGGTTATATTCTAGGAATACCCCAGTGGTTTACCCATCTGTTATATTTTTACCCCTGTTTTCCAAACTTAGAAATACCAGAAAGTATTGAAAACCTGAAGTAAGTGGGAATGTTTGTACACTCACTTTGTACACTTGAATGCTTCATTTCACATGTAATATTAACAAAACTGTATCTTCTTTTTTTTTTTAAGATTTTATTTATTTATTCGACAGAGATAGAGACAGCCAGCGAGAGAGGGAACATAAGCAGGGGGAGTGGGAGAGAAAGAAGCAGGCTCATAGCGGAAGAGCCTGATGTGGGGCTAGATCCCATAACGCCGGGATCACGCCCTGAGCCGAAGGCAGATGCTTAACCGCCGTGCCACCCAGGCGCCCCCAACAAAACTGTATCTTCTAATATCAGTTCAGAATAAAGTCAGTTTCTATGGCTTAACAATTAGACAGCAATAGAATCAGACCTTGAAGTGAATCAATACTTAGTGGCATAGCATTTGATGTGGTAGCGGGGGGAAAAAAAAGCGGGTTGTGCTAGAAGTTGGATTTGCTGGTAATTTTGATTTATTCAGGTTGTGGATGGGCAAATAAAAAAAAAAAGGACTGGATTTTTTGATGCCCATCTGTTCATGCTTCAGAGACCTGGAAACTGATGTTTTAAATTTCCTGGTTTTACTTTCTTGGTTTATGCAGCTTTAAGAAGGGGGGGGGGAATGGAAAATATCAGTTAGAAAAATGAAAAGAATAAAAGGAAAGACAAGGAAAAGTGAAAGGTAGGAAAACATAGGAAACAAATAGAGAGGGAAGAATATATTTGTTTGATTTATAACATTAGGCCTTTTTGTAATTAATGTGCCTCTAGGCATGAGTACAAATCTTTGATTAGTACACAAATGAAAAGAAGGTAACGAATTAAAATGCCTGCCTTAAACGGATGGCTAAAGTGTAGCTGGTGAGAGTTAACAAGAAAACATATCTTAAAAAAAGTTTGTCTGGTTCAGAAAGTAGGTTTCACCATGAAATGGCAGTGGAGTCGAGTATCTCTTTAGTAATCATGACAACATAATGATGATAATCTTCACCATTATTATTAATAATAAAAAACAGTAGTATTTACCGGCCTCTTACTATGTGCCAAGCAACATGGAAAACATCACTCCGCAAGGCAGCCTTAATATTATCCCCATTTTACAGATGAAATGACTGATACTTAAAGAAAAAAGCGCTTTCCCCGGGTCACCTAATGGGTGGCAGAGCCCTGAATTTGAAGCCAGACAGTGTGCCTAGAGCCCCCTGACCCAGTGTGCCCCTTTGCCCATGAATGAGGACTGTAAGATAATCAGTACATTTGGTAGAATGTGTTGACCCTTTTTCTTCTAGAGAAGTCTACAACTGGCAGTATTCTCATTGATCAGGTGAGAAAACCCAGGTTTAGAAAGATTAAATGACTTTATTCACAACCAAATTTTTAAGAATATTGTCTTTCCTAAAACTCCATTTTCTATTCTTTTTTCTTAATTCTTAATAAACAAGTACCATTTTGTGCTTCACAATAAAATTCACAGACATTTCCTCCTCTTTGTCCCCCAAATTCTTTTATCAGTTTTGATAGTCAATTCTCTCTTCTTCCACAATATTCTCTTGTTGTCACAGCCTGTCAACATAAATATGGTGCCTTCTACTCTGTTGGTTTCCTGATACTGTGTTCAGGAAATTTCACATGTCACGGTGTTGACCCTCTCTCCTTTTTCCACAGCAGTATCCATTTGTATTGGTCATCTCAGGCTGCCAAAAAAAAAAAAAAAAAAAAAAGTACCATGGAGTGGGTGGTTTAAACAGCAGATACATATTTTTTCACAGTTCTGACAACACCTGAGAACAGTGTGCCTGTATGGTTGGTTTTGAGTAGGGCTCTCTTCCTGGCTTACAGATAGCTGCCTTGTGGCTACATATCCTCACACGTGGTGGTGGAAAGGAGGAGGGGAAGGAGAGAGACAGACAGAGATCTCTTCTGCTTCTTAGAAGGCCACAGTCCTATTGGATTAGGGCCCATTATGACCTCATCTAAACCTTGTTACCTCCGAAAGAGCCTATCTCCAGATGTAGTCACATTAGGGGTTAGGGTTTGAACCTTGAATTTTGAGGGAACACCATCCAGTCCACAGCACCAGTCAAATGACATCATGCTCTAAGGGAGAGTCTCCAATTGGAAACACTGCCATAGGGAATTCTTATATTTATTTGGAAAGAAGAAAACGATCCTTTCTTTACAATCAACACATTTTACCGTCCTGCTTTCAACTTCCAAATAATGGCTTCTCAAAAAAAAAAAAAAAATCATGGACTACAACATGTGATTAGAGATCATTTTTAGAGTTTCCTTCGATGCTTTATTGATGCTGTAGGAGACCTGGGACTCCCAGAGTAGTGACACCATTTACCTGCCAACAAGGTAAATCCTAGCAAAGGAGCTTACTGAGTCTAGGTACATGTGAAACAGCTACTTCCTCCTGCTTGAAAGAGATTACCTCAGATCCACAGTTTTCATTTTTTATATACTATCATTAAATTAACTAAGGTGAAAGGATAGAAGGTTTTAAGGTTTTGCTTCTGAGTTACTAATGAAACAAATGATGAGCAAGTTATTAAGTTTGAATAGAAAAATTAGATCATTTTAGTAACAGAATCAGTAAACAGTATAGTTTAAAAGTGATGTGGATAATTTGCAATTAATTAATTAATTTGGCTAAGAGACCAAAATAAGTTGGCATAAAATGTTACTACATGTGCACTAAAGGCTTTGTCAATATAGATATGATATAGGAGGAGCTGAAATGTTTGTTGAGTGAATATTTGTTGACTGATTACAGTTTCTCATTCACGGACTAAGTAGGAAATCTGGTGTTATCCAAGATGGCCTTAGCGCTGAGTCCTTAGTACGGGTGCCAACCTGAATGACCAAAGGCATGGGAAGTTTATTTAGATTTACTCAGCTCCTCTACAGGGTACAATTCTCTTTTAATCCTCTCAACAAATTTGCAAAAACAGACACTATCGCAGTTTATACATTAAGAAACTGAGGTTCAGAGAAATTAAGTGAATAAATTCACAAATGTGTACTGAGACAGCCTGGATTAACCTCTGTTCAACGTGCCCATTGCTTGAGTGGAGTTCCTTAAGGTGCTTCACAGAGATTTCTCTCCACCTGTGCTCCCCAAATCATCTTTTGCATAGGCTTGCTGTGGTATTTGAAATGATCCCATTTGTGGTAAGTTCCCTTGAGTTAAGGTACTGCCTCTTTTGAAGGTTGCAACACATTGAGCATAGAAGGTGAGACATTGTGGGAATTTAAGGTTAGTCCCCAAGAAGACCAACAATGGAGAGCAGGGCATGATGCAGGGCTGGATCCAAAGTGGGGCTTAGTTCCAACATATAGGCTACAAAGAGACATGTGGTAGGTGTGGCAGACAGCAGGGGGACCTGGGCAATCAGAAAGTAGTATAAACATCTTGGGGGGGGTTGGTTAATGCTTGAAATGGAGGTGGGAGAATAAAGATTCCCTGTTTGCAGTTTAGCCTACAGTTCTGCCTAACTGTGTTGAACTGCTATAGTAAACCTTGTGTAAACTACAGGATTTTATTGTTCTGAGAGAACTCTTTTTTGGGAGGAGTGGAGCTCATGAGAAGTAAGCATGCATAGGCTCGCAAGACTGGCTCTGGATTTGATAAACATTTTTCTGTCAACATGCAAGGTAGCTTTTCGTCTCATACATTTATAAGGACCTTAAATTTTTGGTGAGAGGAGTATATGTATTCTAAAGGAATTTTATAAAATTGCACAAGACAAACAGCTCATGCTAGTAGGCAGTTAAATTAGCAATGTATACAATCCAAAACACTCTGAAATCAAGAGAGAATGGGGACTTGAGGCATAATTGTTTAAGTTAAGTAATACTAACCACATAAACCATATTGTCGGAAGAGGTCATATAAACAAATGGTATAAGTAAGGTATGTGGGAAGTGTTGGATTTTCAGGAATGTGGTGGTGGGAAAGAACAAGGAAAAGGAATAGACTCATGAGCACGGGACCATATTTTCCTAGGATAGCCATACATCCCAACCATTGAAGGGACAGCCTTCGGGAAATGGTGGCCCTCCACCAGGGGAGGAACTGCAGCTTGTCCTTTGGGTGGCCTTTAGGAAAAGGTGCTGTCATCACTGAGGGTGTCCTCTCTGGGACCAGGGGGAGATAATGAGGCCAGTCTGATAACCACAAATTTGCTTTCCATCTCAGCGTGCATTTCTCAGGCTAATAAGTAGGGTTTGCCTGTTCATTTTGACTGCGCTCGTGTCTGGATTCTGTTTTTCTATCTTGTCACAAAACAGATTCTTCGTAGTTGCAGTGAGACACCCTTGCCCCGTGCCCTCGTGCTGTCAATATTGCATGTCGGCTTTGCAAGTTCGTACCACGGGAGATGAAACTTGGTTCAGGCACCAAACACTGAACATCTAAACAACGTGGCCTCAGCAGCCACGGTGGTGGTGGATGGCTGTTCCCCCAAAGCATTTGTGCTATGTGCGTGTGGATTATGATTGACTCATCTGTGATTTGAATTTGTTCCTATTTTGTTCCGCCAGGAGTTTCTTATTGAAACAGCATCCATAGACATGTGCCATCTATTTTATGAGTATTAGCCCTTAGCCATCTCAAGGAAAGAAGAGCAACCATCCTACAACCAACCAACCAAGCCTAAGTCTGTCTTTCTGTTTAATGTTGTGGTCTCCCAACATCTACTTTTAATTATGATGGATTTCCTTGCTTGTGATTCCTTTATTTAGTGAAGATAGTGTGGCAAGAGATACAGGGGGGTGTATGTGAACACATGAGAATGCTAGATCAAGATTTTTACTTTTATAGTTTCTAGTTTTATATAAATCTGCTTACCATATAAGTGATATATTGGACACATGTGGGCTAGCATGATTTTTTAATTATCTTTGATATTTGCTTATGTGGCTAAATTCTAAAAATGTTAATTTTGTAATTAATTTCCAGCACATTGTTTGGAAACAGTGAATAGTTTTTGTTATAAATCACCCAAGAACTTACATCACTACACTGCCTGGATGTGTCTTCCCGGTTGGTTTTGGAAAAGTTATTTATCTTTGATTTCTCTTTCTTTTCTCCTCAATTCTCAATATGGTTTATATCCAAGAATCCAGAGAAATGGCTATGATAAAATCAAATGGTATTTTCTTTCTGCTGTCATCCATATTAGCCTGGAACCATATCTCCTGTCCCTTTTTTTCAGATTCTCCTCATTTCTTTCAAACTTCCTTTTGTCTGCTGATGTGTGGCCTTGGTGTATGGCCTTTGGTTTGAGTTTCATCAATTTCTTGCGGGAATGCATTTCCCCCGCTCGTTCTGTCATGCCTACCGTATAAAATATGCCGCCCCCTTGCTTGCTCTTCATACTCTGGCTGCGCATCACCTAGGGTCTCCAGGAGTGTTTCGCAGAATATCCTTTGTTGAATATTAATTCTGAAAGTGCATCCTTGGGGGTAGGGGAGTCCTTGTTTCATTAAGTGTTAAGTTTGAGAAATGATAAATGTAATATTCCTATTACATAATAGGTGCTCAATAAATATTTTTTGACTAAACAAAGAATGAAAGAATGAACATATTTCTAGTATACACTAGCACGTACTTTGGGAAGTTCTTTAACAAAGAAATGCTTTGCTCTGTTTAACCCAGCATTTGCCAAACTTGTTTTCTCACAAAACCTTCTCTAGTGTTGCACAAAACACACTTTGTTAAAACTTCACCCTAAGCCATACAACACCGTGGCCATACCACTCTCCCTCCCTCAAACCCAAGCTTTGTCTAGAGGGGCTGAGCTTCATCAGCTCCCTCTTCTGCCCCACACGCAGGCCACTTTCCTTATTTCAGTTGCTAACACGCTCCTCCTTCTGCCTTGGCTCAAATCTGGAATCATCTTTGACCAGTTATGGTGTCTTTCTCTTTAATCATCTGCTAATTTGCATCATTTTTCATGTGCTGTCTTCCAAATCTGTTTTGAGAAGCAAGACCATTGATAATCTTTGTCTCGTGGACTCTTATCTGTGGGTATTTATGAGATTCCATAGGTTGAACTCACTATATTAAGTACTTTTTATTGAAATCTCTCAAGAAGACATTTGTAAGCAGCGTATTCCACCATGACATACATTTCAGCCCTGGTACTCTCTTCAACAACACATGAATCAATATTAATGTCCTAAGTTTACTTGACTTGCTTCATTTTATTGCCTTCCTTTTGGCTACCTCTATTAGTCAGCTGAACAAACTCTAGCCTCTCAACTTTAGCAGAAATAAGCTAAGGTACCTAGAGCATTTCCTGCATTTGCCGTCAGTCTTAATATCATTTAAAGCTACTCTGAAATCTAGTCTTTCCAGATTGATCTGAATAAGTCCATTCCTATAGGTCCAGCTCTAGGTGTGTGTGTTTGCATGTGGGGATGGCAAAAAGCAAGCACATTTAGATCTAGAAAGTACATACACCAGCTGTGTCTTTGAACATTACCCAACATAGTACTGGAGTTTGTAGCCGTGTCCCTGGAACCATGTTGGAGGACAGACATGGTGAGGAAGGAAGGGCGTTTGCGGGGAGAGGAGGCAGGATAGAGGCTCTACCTCTCTTACACAGATTGGCTGTTGGTTGGGGAAAAAGTTGGGGGAGGGCTCCATGGCTAATAACATTGCAAATGATTACAGTAATCAGGATATTTCTGAAAGTAAAAACAGGTTCTGATAGAGCTGAGAGACTCAGAAAGAGGGAAAGACTTTCTGTGATTCAGGTGGGCAGTAGCATTTCTTTAAGAAAAATTGGGAGGTTATTAAAAGGCAAATCTGGCTTAAGCTCTACAAGGCTGCTCACTGTTTTTCTTCTGACTCTTTTCTCTCTTTCACTCCTTATCTCAGGACCTTTTCTCTTCTCATTAACACCTCCAGCAGACTTGGAGCCCGGGAAGAGAAAGGAAGTGTTCAGACATGTGCCTATTTGCATACTCACTCTCTTGAGTTAATGCCAGGACAGCACATTCTGTCCAGTTCTATAGAAAAGCCAGCTTCACCCCATCAGTAAGGTATTATTTTCTTTTTTAGCATAGAACGGTTTATTGCCAAGCTTCTCTTAACTGTACATTACAAATAGCGTCTGATTAAGAATGTTCTGGATGGGTTAATTAGTGTGGTGACTATTATTAAGCAAACTGCTTGTTAGTATTATGCCTATTTGATCTTGGTATTGATGTGAAGTAATTGACCATAGAGCTACATTTAGAAAAGCTGGAATAAAGTTTTTTGATTTCTATTATGGCAATAAATTGTTTATATTAAACATGTCTATGAAAATATGAGTTTCATGGCACAATCAGAATAGACTCTGTGTGGGATGGTAGATGAGGGTTGTTTTGTTTTGTTTTGTTTTGTTTTTTAGAAATATTACATTTGTCCAGCTTGCTTCACAACCAGCTCTGCTAGAACAAAGTAGTAAAAAATTATTTCAGCTTACTACTGCAGAGTATATGAAGAGTAAAGTGATTTTAACTTAACCTCACCTAAAGGACATATTTCCTTTTTGATTTAGCTAAGTGCCTGAATACTTATCTGGGTAACAATCACTGTATATAAACAGACTATTAAAGAAAAATATGGGAAGATATTCTAAGCAAGGAAAGCATAGCATGTAACCACCTTCTTTCAAATACTGGATTATTATCTATATTATTTATTGGTATTTTGTCCAGTCCTATTATTAAGTTTCCCTCACTATAGCATTTCCATAGGGAATTTATTCCGTGAGCTAATAAATTATACCATCAGGGAGTTTTTCTTGAAATTCAGCTTAAATTTTCCCATTCTTAATTTCATCTCATTACTTCTAGTTATACCCCTTTGTACCCGGCTAAATAATTATTCTCTTTCCTTGGAGATTCCTGTTATGTACCCCTCTACTTGTCACTTAACCAGGCTATTCATATTTAGCTCCTTTAATCTGTCCTCATAAATCAATTCTTCCATTGCCTTAATCATTATTATTGCTCTTCTAAGAACTCTCTAATTTTCAGACATATACAGTTACAGGTGCCCCAGATGAAACCAGCATTTGCACGGCCCTCTCTCCCCACAGACTTGGTGTCTTTCTTCTCTGTACAACAAGCTCCGTAACAAAGTGGTGTCGGTTTGCTGGTCAACTCAGCACAGGCTCCTCTGGTCAAACTCCAGACAATCTCACAGTGTTTTCCATGTGTCTTACTTGCATTTGGGATTTTTTTTTTTCAATTTCATAACATTAGTAAGCTCAGTTTTTGCTTACTGTCCCTATTTATGTTCTGCCTCTTTCCATGTCCCCACTGACCACCACTGATCAAGTCAGCCATCCACAACCTGTGTTAACAGGGGATCCTGTTCATCCTTGCCAACATTTAGAAGCAGGCCTAGCACCTTGCCCACAGCAAAATGCCCTGTCAGTTACCAATTCTCATTGTTTACAACCCTTTAGCCAGTCTCCCATCCCTTTTAATTTGCAATTTTGCTCACATGCTGGCCAATATAAATGGATTTTAAGAGTAAGATGGGTCATGATACTGTTCTCTAGGATAAAGTTATGTTGTTTCAATGCCCGCTGATTTTTTTTTAATTGTGAATCTTTCGTGCACTAAATTTGTAATTCTGTTAAAATCCTTTTTAAACTTGCCTAGCATCCTTTTTCCAACATAAACAAATAGGCTTCTTCACTCACTTTATTGTAGTTTTCCAGATATGTACAGATGTTCCTTTTCTTTCTGTTTGTTTGACTTGTTTAGAGGTTAAGATACTGTTGGGACGCCTGGCTGGCTCAGTAGGTGAAGCATGCAACTCTTGATCTTGGGGTTGTGAGTTTGACCCCTGCGTTGGGTGTAGAGATTACTTATAAATAAAATCTTTAAAAAAGAAGTTAAGATATTGTCATTTTGCTTTGGTTTTGGTTTTGATTTTGGTTTGGGGGTTTTTTGTTTTTATTTTGCCTTTTGTGGTGATTTTTTCATTGCTTTTTAGTTCCTTAGAATCTCCTCATGTCTTGAATTTGTTTCAGGAAGAAAATTGGTTAGTTCCCATAATAATTTTAGACCACTGAGATATGAAACTATAATCGGTATATGCCCAAGTTTCTTTACTTTTCAATCGGGAAGGAACGTATTATTGTATTAGGGCATATAAAGGAGTTAGCGCTATTCTTGTGTTGTACCTATCTCTCTACAATCATGTATTCATTACCTGGGAGGGTTCTTATGTAGAAGGTGATTTCTCTCAAAGAACTTTATGAGACAAGTACAGAGGCCCACCAAACAAGCTTTTTGATTCTGTAACATACACAGCACACTCCAGCCAAAGACTTTGTTTCCAGCTTACAGCAGAGCCCGCCCTATTCCTTAGTGTTGCCCGTCAGTCCTTGCCTTCAGACCTGGTGAACATCCTCGGCCCCCTCCTCCATTATGGTCCCTGAGCACGCTCTTTATACTTACCTTCACCTCTACTCACCTCGCGTGAAATAAATGGCCTCGTCTAAATGCTTTAGTGACACACTGTAGATTCCACACCTGCCACCTGAAACTGTTTTTTTCCAACTTCACTTCTTTCTCCTTCTACCTTCAGCTTTGTAATAGGCTTGGTCTGTTCTCTTTTATAAGGCCTTACTTGCTTTCCCCCACGCCAAGAATCCTACATGCTATGCTATCCTCCTACTTCTGTCTTCAAAGACTTTTCTGTTTCTTCAGGAGCCAGCTCCCTCCCCTTGCAAGTGTCCCCGAGTAAACACCCACATGACTACCCCTATGTACAGGTGCCCCATTGAGGAAAACAGACCTCATTTCCCTGTTCTCCTCTGAAGCTCTCTTTCTCTGCCTGTCCCGCTTTGAGGCACGCACTGTAACCCTCAGGCTGGATTCTCCCTGCACTCTCCACAGGAACTACCCTTTGGAGAGGGAGTGATCCAGAAGCTCCTTGTCTTATCTGGTGCTCTGGTGTCTGTGCCATGCTTTCAACCCCCTTTTTATTCATTTTTAAGGTTTCTTGATTCCTTTCTTAGACATTCTTTTGAGGCTCTTACCTCACTTCAATAGGGCGATATTACTCTCTCAGGTTCTCTTTTTACTCTTCCAAATGTTCCTTATTGCTCTCCTTCCATGATTCTTCTTCCTCACCTATGTCTTAAATGCATATACTCTCCATTTCTCCACTTACTCAACAATCCAGGGAAGGGGTGAAGTCTCAAGATGGGCCTCAGGGACTCTCAGAAAGCACTTACTGTCTGGCCTCAGTCTACCTCTCTAGACCTTGCATTTTGGGCGCTGGCCCCAGCCTGTTTGGATTGCTTGCTGTTCCCTGAAGAGTTCATATTCTTTCCCAACCCTTTCCTTGGATCACAACATTCCCTCAGTCTAGAACTTCCCCCTCTCTGCCTTTAAAATCCCTCAACTAAAACCATCTTTAAGTCTTTACTGATCCCCAAGTCAGACTTAATCTCTCGCTCTGTTTTGAAAGTTGACATTTCGTTCTGTTTGCACTCCACCACAGGTTAGTTGGTTGTTCGTGTCTGTTCTAAGCGCTACTGGTTGGCTCCCCAGTAAGTGGTGAGCTTCC